>NW_024609879.1:24251474-24346699 GCF_016920785.2 Ixodes scapularis
ATGAGTTTCTTCACTGCCTTGGGATGGCAACTGTGATACGGCAAAATAGGCCAGAGGAGTGCAACTTCCTATACCGCCCATGGAACGCAAATTGGAAAACCCTGGGAGGCCGCAGCGCTATTTGAATCCCCTGGTATCTGGTGGCTGTACTAAAATCAACATGGCGGCACAGCGAAACCAAAATTGAAACTGCACGGCAGCGCCATTGTGTTTGGATGGATGGGCGGTAGCTTGCGCCACCTAGAGTTAAAAATATATATATTGATATTGTAGCTTTTTTTTTTTTTTTTTGCGCGTTGCTTCGCGGCTGGTTTTCGCATTTCAGTGCTGGTTAATGTGCGTTGAAACGCACACAAGCCAGCACTGAAAAGCGAGACCAGCAGCAAAGCAGCAGAAACCTAGCAAAGCGACGAAAGTGACACATACACAAAAAATATGCAATGCTTGTCCTTTTGCGTTCATTTTTATTCAACAGACAGTAGAAAATACAGACGAAATTTCTCACTGTTTTGCAGACAAGAATCAAAGAAATGAACAACAAAACAGGATGAAACGTTAAGGTTACGTGCGACGAAAGTGATGATATGTGTCCTTGCA
Organism: Ixodes scapularis; assembly: GCF_016920785.2. Taxonomy (NCBI): domain Eukaryota; kingdom Metazoa; phylum Arthropoda; class Arachnida; order Ixodida; family Ixodidae; genus Ixodes; species Ixodes scapularis. The sequence continues at coordinate 24,252,072 of NW_024609879.1, forward strand.
AAAACACTTCGCTAAATTTACATAAAATCTCTAGGTTCGTGATCTTTTTCGAGCTTCTTAGCGTATACTCACAAGCCTTACGCCGTCCAGCCACAGCCGTGGAGCCTAGAAAAAAAAAGTTGAATTGCTTGATTGGCAATTACGTGCCTGATATGGTCATGAAAACAGCGAGCTTTTTCTGCGCCTCCTTTCAAAAAACGGTACTTGGAGTTCAACACTGCGACACTAAAAACTCGTGTCTCCTCTACTTTTCTTCTCCTTGACTTAAATGCCTCCACGCAAAATTGACAATCATTTCGAATTTGATTATATAAGTAAGCATATAAGCAAAGACTGACGACGGTGTCTTGCAACTAAAAGAAACCAAGCAATGAGGTCAAGAAAAACAGCTCAGCTCTATGGTATTGAGTCTTCATCGAGAACCTGCCCATTCGTTTTTAATATTATCACTTAAATTTAGGAGCGCGTCGCAGCTAAACGAAACGCGAAACCAGAGCGGATCGCTCCATCGCTCATCCTCAGTTAATCGAAAAATATTTAGGCTCATTTTCACTCCTCGCGAACAGACGCATGAATCGCTGAAAACAATGCCAAATAAACAGCTTACAGCAAAAAGTTTCCCATCTTTTAAAGTGAGCATATGTGCTCAATCTTGATATGACACAGAAGTCTCCAGTAATTTGACAATGACATATTTCTCGCGGCGAGTGAAGAGCAATCGAACAATGATAGGATTTGGTTTTGTGATTGGAAACCATCGTAGCTATTGCCAAAATCAAACAATTAATACTCACTACCACTGCGAAAATTAGGTTTTGTTGCAAACATCTAATCGGGGAGTGAAGGCCCGTTCACACTTGCGACAGTCGCTGGAACGACCAGCGACTAGCGACTGCTTTTTGGTCGCGGAGTGACCAAAACGCGTCGCTACCGACCGCTTTTGGATAAGGCCCCTGTTACTTTTGGGCAGTCGCTCCCTGACCGATTTCTCAAGTCGCAAAAACAAGTCGCTGGACGGCCGAGCCAATCACAGCTTCGCCGGAAGTGATGCGTGCGTTTGTTTACATCCGGCACTGCTTCCCGCGGGAAATAGCGACGCGCGTTAGCTGGTATGGAGTTCTGCGCCGAGGCTCCCACCCGTACCGCGACTCACGGGACTGTCCCGCATTGAGGGCTCGTGTCCCGCATACCGCAAGAAATTCCCAAATCTTCAAAATGTCCCGCATTTCACATTGTCGTAACATTCACCGCGCAAATTATGGCGCTTCCGAACAACGGGCAATGGGGAACCGCGGAGGTCGCTGATAAATGTGTGAATCTCGATGGTATGTCATTTTCTTGCCAAGCTCTGAGGGAAGCGAGGGAAGCAACCTTCGTTCTTGCGGGAGACTGACGCACACGCGCCGTTGTACCTCTCCCCTTGATGGCAAAATATTGCAAGCGAAAATTGCTCGCCAAAAGCTGAAAAATAAACTATTGTAATTAGTTGGAAATCATACTGTATCATACGAAAAGGTTGTTGTAAAAAGCTTTTTTTTTCTTTTTTTTTAGTGAAGACGGCCACAGAAGGCAAGAAACCTGCAACTCACAACGGTAAAAAAACAAAAAAACATAAGGTTCTATTTTTTATATTTTTTAATATAAGAGTAAGTATCGCAGGAAACAATAAGCCGAAAAATATTTACTGTTTTTTTATTTCCTTTGGATGCATTGGTGTCTGGTGCAGTCGATCTTTATGTTTTCAACTTAGATACTTTTAATGAAATATTTACCATTACAAATACACAAAAGTATATCACTCTGACTGAAACTTAGTTTAATTGCTGCGTACACTTTTCAGGTGTATAATACGCTTTCGGACAGCACAGGATTTCGGGGTGTGCGCGTTGGTGAATTTCCCTTAATACTTATTTCTTGAGTCGTGAAAATACTACCCTCCTCTCACTCCCGCCCCGCCTCAACCGCCTCAAGTTCAGTTGTTGGCTGTGGCTTGGAGGAGTCACCTGCACATGAGTAAATGAAAATTCACACCGGCAGGATGTACACTGCTTTTCTGAACTGAAATTGTTTATGTGCACACACGCTTTACGCATTTAGTGACATTACGCATGTAGTAAGGTGTTTGAAGTGTTGTAAAAAGTATTACATCAAAATATATCACAAAAAGTATTGTATGGGAAGAAATCAGCTAGCTACTGTCGTCCTTAGGTTGAGAAGTGATATTTTAATCTAAAGACAGGTGTATTAGCTGTGCCCTAAAAACGCAATTCTTGCAGGTCCTTCATAGCTGCAGAGCCCATATCACCAGAGGAAGGGCTACCTGCTGAAAGGTAGGACTGCGTTCGTTCTGCCAGTTAACCAGGCTGAAGCATACATTTCTAAAAGAAGTGTTTCCTCATATAACAAGCAATTATTGGTTCTTTTCTTCAGGCCGCAGACAACACAGAAACGACAGAAGAGGTGCAGATCATCACAGTATATACATTTTCTGCTTTTAGTACAACTTACATTCCGTAGCCGTTCTATGCAACAAAGCGAAATAAAAGTGTAATAATTTAAATGCATTAAATTGAAGAGTTGTTGCTTCCAGTACTGTACTGAAAAATGAAACATTTCCTTTTGCAGGGAGGAGAAGGCCGCAGCCACGAGTTGGAGGCCTGTGTCGGCCACCTTGGTGCATTAAGAGCGCTGAGAAGTGAATCAAAGAGAGATGAAATATATCATTTCTGCATGCGACTAGACTGCCGCCTCAGGGCCATTCCAAAAGATAGATTTCAAAGTATCATGAACAGTTTTGACAACATGCTATATCACGAAGAGCAGGAGTGCAGGGATCTGGGGCTGACCGATGTTCTATAAATCACAATATTGGTAGGCCTAGTGGAAATTTATTGAAAGAATTTTGGAACTGCTTTTACACTATGGGGCACATCTCGGCCAAATATTTTGAGTCCCACAGCAGAACAGGGTTGTAAAGTGGACCTAGGTACAAGCAACTATGTCGGTAGATACCTTGTTTATGTAAGCCACAAACCTAAGAAGTATTATTTATTTGTGTCTCTTGGTTACAATTCCAGTAGTTTGTCGCTATGACAAGGAAGTAAAACATTGTTCAAATGTCCACAAACATATTGCAAAGACAATGTTGTTTAATTGTCATGCTGCGATTTTACCTCAGGGTTTCTTTATAGCAGTGTTTCCCAAACTGGGTTTGATTGACAAAAGGGGGGGGGGGGGGGGGGGGGGGGGGGTCGTGGCACGCTTGAGTTGCGGAGTAGGAGCGTTTCGGAAACACTGCTTTATGTGCAATATCATGGCGATTTCCATTTCTAAGGAGGCGATTTGTGGGCACAGGTTTGGTTCAACAGTAACAGTACAATTTTTACACCTTTTAGCAAATACTCAAGAACGTGCAATTAACCATATTTCAATTATCTATTTTATTTATTCAAGAAATAGGGTCCTTGTTATCTTGTAGTGCACAAAGAAATGAGGATGAGATAAATATTACATTTGTTCAATAAAAGCATTGAAAATGTCGGCATACCTTTGTTTACTGCGGGCGACAAGCAATCCTGTCGTCCTGCCAGAGGACTGCACCAGCTGTCACAAAGTGATGCGCTAACTTGGTGCGCACAGTGCGAGCATACCTATAAGAAAACATATTAAAAACATCCATATTACTCCGTTGTTTCGTTTCCCCGAGCGTAGTCTGCTCATAAGCTAAAAGATATAAAAATTTATAAGTGATTCTGTTAACAGCCTGTATTTCTGCATCGAGGGTGTATCTGTGATTATAGTGATGACCAAAAAGAAAGTCTAAACTTCTCTTTTAACATAACGGTGAGAACAGGACCATCAACACAATCGAGGGCTTGAAGCATAGCAGTGCCGTCGCCTGCAACTGCATTGCTATGCTTCGATTCCTGGACATAAACATGTTTAGGTGGCAGGTGTCTGCTTCTAATAGGCTGCTACTTGTAGCCAGCTGCCTTCGAAGAAGTGAGCTAATGCCCCGTGCACCACCATGCAGCTGGGCTATCTGCTACATGCACTCTTGCACACGAGGTATTTCGGAACAATGCTGATTCGCCTCAAATGGCACCTCCACGTTTGAATAATTTTAGACGGAATCGGAAGACCATTTCGCTGATCTCGTCTATTCATGACATTCACTTTCAAACGCGCAGCAGCGTGGGCCCAGTGTTGCCAACCGTAGGGTAATTACCCTACTTGTAGGGTATTTTAGGCATTTTTGGTACATTGTAGGGTTGTAGGGCCGTCCGGCCATTTCCCCGACAAAAGTAGGGTATTTCAAACGTTGCTTCTTCAACGGCGAGCAAAATTTAAAAAAATAAATAAAAATACAGTAAAAATAAAATGCTGCCGTGCAAGCTTTCCATAGCTTTACAACCCGTGTGCTGCCACAGCGCGATATCATGCAAAACAAAAGTATCCAAGTTGCAAGACGTACTAACAGAGAGCACCACACACCAAGCTGCGCATAGCGAGTATGGACCCAGAAGAGGTATCTTCCCAGTAAAAATGTTCCCGCCAGTTTTTCTCTGATGACTCTGGGCGGTCCTTGTTACACCTGCGAAACACGTGGCACCGCGGGCGGAACCACCCCGAGCCCACCAGAACCGGCAGCCGCCTGTTCAACTGGGCTTTTTTTACGCGCTGGTGCAAGGTGCGCATGCTGCAAATAACCATAGCTGGAACTACCACTCGCCCTGGGCGCTCTTTTGTACTGGCGCGTTGCAATTAACTCTCTTTACCATGCCCATAGAGCGTCGGTCACGGATGATCGACGAGTACGGAGATCGATTTCAAAGCTCCCGCGGAGCTTCCCAGCACGTTGTGCAGTCGGTAGGCAGTTTGAAGACCGACTGCCTACCGACGTTTCATCGAATGACACTAGCGAATACGGAAGAGCCGCCGGTTTCCTATCCTCCCCTAGTACCTTTGTTTGACGAATCCCTAGGCGGTACACCCAAAGAAGCTCGGATTGGCTTCCTTTTGTAATGAGCCGCCTTATCTGTCGCCGCGAGTGTTGGTCTCACGTAGGCCAGTTTTTAATTTGTCGACTGTTGTGCTGATGCTACACTACGCACATGCTAGCATGTATGCGCGAGCATGCGTGTCCTGTCGCTTTGTACTGCATTAATATTTCCCTGTATCATCATAATCTATGCAACAGAATTATTTGAACAAAGATTTGCGTCGTAGGGTAAAATGTAGAGTAATAAGAAACATTCGTAGGGTAATGTAGGGTTTTCTGGAGGCTGGCGTGGGGTATTTTCGAAAAAAAGGTTGGCGACACTGCGTGGGCCTCTACCACTGGCCTCTACGATAAGGGCTGTTGCCTTTCTACAGTGTTGCGGCTCTCCCGAGTCTATAAGCGTCACTATCATTATTTGCCTGTTCCTCTGATACCAATATACTCTTAAAGCAATAAGCTCTATATCATTAACTCCCCAGTCTATCATTATCTATAATTGAGATAGCCACATACTGTTTCGAGTTGTAGCCAGCTGCTGGTGCTGCCACCAGGGCAGAGCTTGCCGGAGGGTCATTTCTCCAGCTCCCAGGCTTCAGCCGCCCCTGCCAGTCTTCAGTGTCCGTTAAGCCTACCGGGCAGTATGATGCAGCAGAGACGGTAGACTCCTTCAGCAGATAATTATGCAGAGCTACACACGCACCAATGATCCTATTCACATTTTCGTCATTTGCCTTGAATGGTCGTCTCAGGATTCGCCACTTCTGGGCCAAAATGCCAAAGGTATTTTCAACCACTCTGCGGGCCCTGCTTAGGCGATAGTTGAAAATTCTTCGTTCGTGCAGCTCAGCCTTGGCTTCAGCCTCGGGGTCTGGGTTTGGGTCTGAAGGAGGCTGCAGACCTGCATAAACATGAGTAGTGCAAAATCATCGACCATAGGTACTCAAAATTTTCGATTTTGAGAAAGGCATTGATTCATAGGCAAGCAATGCTTCACACCCTATGCATTGAGGCAGCAAAGTGTTGCAGAAGCCTACATACATTGTAAACGACAATAAAACAGCAAAACAGGCTTGAGTTGAGCTAGTTGGTAGAAATAGAAAAGCGGTGTGTATGTCTTTTCGTAAACTTAAACGTTAAACTGGCCTTTTCCATTTAACAATAAAACTACAGCACCATGTGCACCACATGGTTAAGCACGAAATGGATGGCTCCGACTGAGGGGTGGGGACAACCAAAGGAGTACAAAAGCTCAAGGAGCCCCTGAGGGCACTTCAGGAATGTCCGAGTTCCTAGTTAGCTTGTTTGAGAATTGAGATTGTGGACAATTCCACTTTTGGCTTCTGGATGGCACCATTATGTTTCGTTGAAGTGCGGCCTACACACGCCTGGGTATTTCACTAGGTTCCATGAGGTGAAGGAGGGAGACGCACACCCGAGAGTCATGAGCAAGGTGGAGCAGCAGTACAGTGAGCTGTATTAAACATGAAGCTTGCAAGATGCAATGCACCCACCTTTCCTTGGAAAAGGCCTCATCATGTAGGTTTTCAAGGGAAAGGCCTCGTCACCGACAAAAAAAAGGAAGCGGCCCCTCCCTCCCAACGTCCTGTTCTTGGGGTGTGCCCATTTGTTCAAGCTGCAGCTGTTCTTGGAGGGTGCATCTTGAAAAAATACCACCGTCGCTCTCACTCCCATGGTGGCCCAGTTCCACGTAGAGAAACCTAAACAACAGACAAAAGGAAGAGTGGCATGCTTCTTTTATGCTGTGATGTGGGTCATATGTTACTATGCTTCACCCCATAGTCCCTGCAAACTGCATACGACCGACACACATGCAGCCTTGCTTGTGTCTTTTTTTTAAACCCCACAATAGGAGCTTAAAAGTCCCTGCATAATCCATATCTGCTGTAGATAGTTCGCACACCATAAAATATCAACTTTTAAACCTGTCATCTAAGCCATCTAAACCTGTCATAAAAAGCCATCTAAAGTTGTCATATGAGAGACACACTTACCTATACCGTGCATCACTAACGGCGAGCAGTGACTTGCTGAAGCCGCCTTTATAGTTCCTGTCAAGGCTCCCAGAGTTATTGGGACACTCGATGGAAACATGCTTCCCATCAATGGCCCCGAGGCAATGAGGGAAGTTCCACCTCTCCTCGAATTCAGCTGCAACCTGTATAAGGAGATATCGAACAATGTTCTTTTTCAACATATGAATAAAGAATTGTAAGCTCTCCTAGTTTTACCATTTTTCCCTCATGATACAAGGATAAATAATTTTTCAAATGGTTAAAAGTGCAACACATAAACTCTCTTCTACCTTCAGTCAGAGCGCAATGGATGGAGCGTTGGGAGAGCATCACGTGACTGTCCAGTTAGGCAGAGCGACACGCGGAGCTCAAGGCCACATGATACTCCCTCAGCGCTGGGTTGACTGGAATATCTCGTAGCATCCAATGCGCTCGGACCGAAGATGAAACGAAGTATAGCATGATCACAAAAAGTGTTCCGCCCATATGCTTTCAGCCTCAAAATGTCAGAGTACAAGGGGGTAAGGTATGCTACATACATCCTGGTGGTCTACTGAACAATGGCAGTTATCGTCAAACGCATGATGACAACTGCGAAAAGATGGCGGCGCCCAGTGTATCGAACATGGAGGCATGGATGTGGCCATGCTTTAGTCATTATTGTCACATTTGGTCAGGTCGTGCAACGAGTAGTCAGGAAACTCAGGATAGCGTACAATATGGCTACAGCCCGGGGCAGGGTGGGGGGGGGGGGGGGGGGGGGGGGGGGGCACGGAGCATTTTGGTGCATCTTGCCTCTTTTGCTACAGCTTATTCGCACTTGGTGCCAGTTCGATTACATCTGGGCATGTAATAATGATAATGAATAAAGCATGCTCTCTGCATTTTAAAAGAGTACTCTCACTGCATGTTCTCTCTTGTATTAGTTCAACTTCCTGCCTCTGTGCAGGTTACTGGTATCCCCCAGTCGTTGCATGGTCTCCTTTAAGCATCTTTGTTGCGGTTATTGCTTTCAAATTAGTGATTGCAGCAGGACGCCTTAGCATACCCTGAGCCATTCGTCGGCGGTCTGCGGGCAGACCAGATAGAGGGGCCTCAAGATGTCCCACAAAGCTGCGCAGACGTCGGAGACCACGGAGCAAGCAGTGGACCTTCCAACCAGGAAGTCGTAGGACAGGGTCCTCAACGAATGGCCTGCTGCTAGAAACCTGCCAAGGCAAAGAAATAATGCAACACTTGGAACAAAATATTGTAACTGCAGTTAAAGCGCAGTAATAGGAGCCAGCGGACGAGCGATTATTACCAGATAAAAACCTTTGTTCGAGGCACATGCAGTTGTATCAGTGCAAGAAATGCAATCACAAAAGTACATGATATGCCGTCCTGTGCCCAGCGCACGGCGATTTCTCGGGGGATCACAGACCCTCCACTGATTTTGATGGGGGGTCTGAAAACCCTTTGGGTAGTAGACCCAACCGTAGCACACCTAGCGGGTAAGTTGAGAACTAAACCCATGGGTACGTTAATTATATGGGCGTGTTCCTGATGCAGCGTTCGGCTGTGTCAGTGTCACGAAATTTGGTGGTCTTTTCTTTCTTTTTTTTTTTCTTTAGTTCGTTATGGCTCGCAAATGGGTTCAGTTCTCGCTCGCTCAATGAATCGAGCCAATGCCTGAATAGTACGGCGAGAGAAAAGCCATCTTTGAAACTTCTTAATCCTTTTGGGTTTCCTTCACACAAGCAGATGTTTTTCTCAGTTCCTGGGCCTATGTTGTGGGGTCGTATTGCGCTCAAGCTTGGTTGCCCGAGCTTTGCGACCACAAACCGTCACTTTGGGAAGGTCGTGGAAGGACCGTGGCGGTGGTTTATTCTTTCGGGGAAAGGGGAGGGGGGGGGGGGGGGTGTTTTCGGTTTCTGGTGAAATGTTCAGGGGCTACATAAACAGATATTTTTCTGTTTTTTGCGTGAGAAGAGAGGGAGTACCGGAGCGGGCCAGGGCACCGCTTGTTGCCTTCTCCGTCATCTCTCTTCTCAAGTTTTTGGGAATCTTTTAATCGTTTTAGGGCTTGTACTATTTCAGCATGTTGTTGGCTTTTAAACATTTAGAAGGAGGAGGCACACAGGGAAGACAGTGGGGACAATCATTTTATTTCAACCATATTTATTTTCGATTTCAAGCACGGTGCCCAACCACTCCGTGGAAAGAAGGAAAGGGGAAACGCTTGAGGGAAGGAGTAGGAAGGGGAGGCGAGAGGAATGCAAGGTTAATTGCAAGGAGGTTTTAAGAGGGAGGGAGGGACAGTCGACTCGTCTCAGGACAGTCGAGCGCTTTGCTTCACTTCTTAGTTTCTGTGCTAGCGAACTCTGGTTCCCGCCTGCATGTTGCGCGGCGAGCGGCGTTTTCTTTCCCAGGTTTAGTTTTGAGGATTTCGTTTTGTTTCTTCGCAACTGCACTGCCCAAAGTTTCAAGTTTTTTTGTTTTTTTTTGTCCTCCTGTTTGGTTGATAGTGGTCCGTTGGTAGAACTTTCCTCCTGTTTGGTTGCTAGTGGTCCGTTGGTAGAACTTTATTTTTATGACTATTATATTTCTTTGTTTTTGTTTTCTTCTCTTCGTGTCGTTGCCTTTCTGCTGGCTTTATACCGGGCGTGGACCTTTTGCTTGTCACCGTTCCGAGCCTAGCATTTTAATTTTCAAATTCTGTTAATATCTCGATTTACATCCATGTTTGAATTTGAATTTTATTAATTTTTCTAGCACTACGCGACAGTCAGCCAAACGCTCGCTATGTCAGAGTTTGGATGCCTGTGCACGTTATTAAAGGCAACCTGGAGTCCATATCACTTGAGCGAATGACATTTTAGCGAACAGCGACATTTGAGCGAATCGTCGTTTTAGCGAATAACGGGGGCGCGCGCTAACCCATCCGCCGCGCTGCGCTTTACGCCGCTTCGCGGCGACAGTCTGCGGCGGCTCATTACAAAAATGTGAACCCACTTGGTCCACCCGAAAACGCCGCTTTGCGGCGTCCGGCTATTCGCTGAAGTGTCATTCGGTGAAACGTGGGCGTTCGCTAGAACATCATTCGATCAAGTGAGTGCCTCCCACCTGTGGCACGTACATCAGGCACAGCTCGTAATACCTCTCCGTCCTCGCATACCCTTCATGTGACTTCACCCTTTCTGTAACGATACCTCAACGATATGGCCAGACGAGCAGAGGGGTCAATGGACCTTTTCCACATACCGACGGCACCAGGCGGTGGCTGCACGAACTAAAAATCGAGAAAGTGACCTACCTGCGCTACCAATCGGCAATGGGAGCTACGCTACCAGTTTTTTTCGCTCTCTGAGCTGCGGCGCGTGCCTAACGGGACTTTAAAGAGCGGAAAGAAAAACAGGACGCAAACGACGTGTTTTTCTTTCCGGCCACTTTCTTTCTTTGTGAAACAGAATTATATATATGCTCCAATTACGTGTTCTACTCGCTGATCAACAGCCTCCTTCCGAATTTCCTCGATTTTTCGTACCGATTTCCGCCGCTTGGCATCGGGCGCTCGCGCGTGCGCAGAACGCTTCTCGGAAAAGGTCCATTGCCTTCCTGTAGCGGGTGTTCTTCTTGCTGATCCTGTCAGCCAACAGCTCTAGCAGGGTGTCGAAGGTCCGCGGCGGCATTCTGATGAAGCTAAGATGAAATATCAATTTGATCATCTGATAGGCACGTAATTGCATCTAAAGAGCATCACTCACTCTCTGTAGTAATCCAGATCGCGCGCTCAACGCTCAAGAAGGAGGCGGCTCGCGTGGCCGGCGACTTCGCGAGAGTGCAAACACGGGCGCACCCACCATCGCCGCTTTTTTCTCGTCGGTATCCCTGTCGTCAGCGCAGACAGCGCTACAGACGACAGGAGAGGAAAAGACGAAGTGTTAGCATAGGATCAGAAGTGTCTCATATCCAGCTCCACTAAAGCGATTTTTTTCGGTCCTACTTCGGCGCCACTTCTAGCGCCGAAGTTCACACGGAACATCGGAAGTTTCAAGGACCTCGCTAACCGCACTTTGCCGAATACCGGGTAAGCGACCTTCGGCAAATACGGCTTCCAGCGATGAAGGAAGACCGCTGCTGCGGCCACCGGTACTGGGCCCAACAGCCGAATGTGAAACACTATTCACGCAGCCGAATCCCGGCGACATCGTGATTTTGCACCGAAGCGATGGAACAATCGCAACTGCAGTCGAATGCGGTTCATCGGTCAACCAAGCGGGTACCTCGAACATGGAGACAGACGCCATAAAACCGCTGAGCCTAACCAGCGACTGTGAAGCGCGAAGATTGCGCGAATCTTCGGTAGCAAAAAAGCGTAAAGGGGAAGACTTGACGCAGGCAGACATGTTTCTCGACGCAAAAGGAGAAATAATGGACGACAACGGTTGCAACGACGACGACGACTGCAACAATGGTGAATGGCAAGTTCCGAACTACCACAAAAAGAAAGCTCAGCGCAAAAACAGGCCAAATCGACCCCAGCAGCAACAAGACGGACCGAGGTACACGGTCATCGTCAAGCCCACCACGGCCATGAAAATCACCAACGTGGACTCATGGCTTCTGTGGAGCACTTTCCGGAAGCTCTTAAAGTCGCCGTGCGAAACCGACCAGTTAGGTTACACCGTCAATAACAGAAATAACTTCATCGCAATTACTGTGCAGACGGAACACCACGCAGAAGACCTTATGGCACTGAAAGAGCTGCCCACGGAGGACCCTAACAAGACGATCCAGGTCACAGTATACAGGTCAACAACCGGCAGTCAGCCACGAGGAATTATACACGGCGTTTCACCTGGCGACGCAGCACGAGCCATTGTTGATAATGCCATAGCGGACTACCATGACATTATTCATTCTCGACCCCTAGGCAAGAATGGGACGTATTTAATCACATTTGAAGGAAGGGGTATCCCGAGGAGCATCCGACTATTTGGAAGATACCATACTGTGTTCCTCTACAAACCAACTGCGGTCATCTGCATGCTTACAGTGCCACGAACTAGGTCACATGACCACGGTATGCACAGGCAAGCAACGGTGCAAGTCGTGCGGCGGGGTCCCTATCATTTCGTCGAAACTCGTTTCGTGGAATTACGTTTCGTGGACAACTTTTCGTGGACACACGTTTCATGGACACACGTTTCGTCGACAGTGTGACGTTTCGTCGACAATCGTTTCGTCGACAGCACCACCGTAAAACGTTTCGTCGACAAACATTTTTTTTTTTTTTTTTGCGGTTCCGAAAGGAATGCTGGAAACTTAAGGTACATGCGCTTGTAACGAATGAAAAAGGCGATGCTTAGCGCAGTTGCTCTTCAAGGTGAGCAACTGCGCTATCTTCTCGCTCTCATCAGTGTCAGATGGAAAAGCAAAGCAAGAGCGCGCAGGACTTCGCGCGCGGCCTATTCGGATATTTGCAAGTTCCGATGCCCGTTTATAGAACCGAAAGTTTCTGGAAGAAGAAAAGCGGTGGAGAAAAATATGCGTAGGCACAAAGCAAAACTTCGATCCAATGGTGGGTTGCGGAAAAGGGCGTAAACACAGTTTTGTTTCTTCATATTGGTTATTTTTAAACAAAAATACAGCTAGCAGCCTTTTATTGCAACATTACAACCCTGATATTTCAATTGAAATTAAGCACGTTCATTACCCTCAATTATTCAAAAAGAAAAGTGATTCAGTGTTTTACTGGCAACTGCGACTTCTACGCGAAAAAACTATTTAGCGACACTCGTTTCATCGTCATTTATCCTTAAGGGCCGATCAAAAAGGACATTACACAATAAGGGGGCTGTAAACAATGTCAAATAAAAATAGAGAACAAAAGCACGAAAACCAATAACTATCGCACTACCGGGAGCACGCTGCCCGCGAGTAAACGTAAAAAAAAAAAACAAAAAAACAAAAAAACTACATTGCAGTGCAAAAAATAAATAAATAAACACGAGAATTGGTAACAGATAAATAAAACAGTACACCAAGTTTAGTCGTATTACACAAAGTAAACCATAGTTGATATCAAATTAATGCATTATATAGCTTCTCTCGAGCAGCCGCCACATGCAAGGCCTTGGAGGCGGTAGTACCACCAGACGAGATCTGTCGGCAGCAGCCGACTGGTCCTCAGAAGCGACATTGAATTGTTCTTTTATCGATGCCAGCAGACATCAGCAGGCATGAAAAGAGCTACGAACTTGCCTGGGGCAAGTTCGTAGCTCTTTTCATAAAAGAGCGGCTTCAAAATTTAATGTTCTTTCGTCACCATATTGGTTTATCTGCATGCAAAATTTCAGTACAGGCTTAACATATGCAGAACTATTGTGTTATTCATTATCCAGAAGCTAAGTATGCTAAAGACTAAAAATCGTGTGCGGTCTCGTAAGTACAGCAAGTTGAATACCCAGTGTTTGGAGGAAAAAACAACCATGTTTTATTACCGTAAAAGTAAACCACGGGTAGAAAAATGCTAAGTCTCCTTCAAAGTTTATTGCTAGCGGCTAAGACCAGATGCCAATTAGCTTGAAAACCGATTTTATGCCATTTTCAACGGTAGGAAGGCTGTGTGCACCGCAAACAGGCCTCGTTTATTCTTTCAAATTTTCTTTAAGAGCTTCAGTGTTTTGACGTGTGGACTATCTATGCTATGTTCAGGTGGCTCTTGAGGATTCTGCCAAAAGGCGCGACGCGCGGAAAGATACGCTTGCTCTGGAAATGACCCAGCCACTTTTTCAAAACTGTCGGAGTGCCGGCGGCCAGCTCGCCGAAGGGTTGCATTCGATGACATACAGACACCTCGGTCACGTATGCTGCCGAAAGCGTAGCCCTCAGGAGCAGCGCATATTGTTGAATGTTTTAAAAATCTAATTTGAGAAAGGACACTGGTCGTTAACAAAACTTCCCGGCTTTGACAACGCTTCCCCAAAGGTTCGGGCAAAGACACGAGCAAAACCATTCAAATCGTAAGTTCCGAAATCAGTGCAATCGGCAAGCCCCCCCCCCCCCCCCCCCCTCCCCCCAAAAAAAAAAAAAAGAATAAGCAAAAAAAAAAAAATATTGCGATAGTCAAGATGGCTGCGCACAGCCATACTTGGCCCAGTCGGCCATCTTTCATCCATCCATCCATCCAACACAAGGCCGCACGCCGCGCAGGCGCAGAGGTCGCGAGAAGGCGCAGCTGGCCGAGCCTGGAGCTGGCAGAGCGAGCTGTCGACGAAACGTCGCAACATCTGTCGATGAAACGAGCGGGTGCTCGCTTCCACGAAACGATCTGTCGATGAAACATCGCAGTGTCGACGAAACGATTTGTCCATGAAACGTCGTTCGATGAACTGATTGCCACCGCTTCCCCTCCCTCCCAACCCAGCGGCTGCACCACCAACCAAAGCGCGATACAGAAACGTCGTACAGCCAAGTCCTAGCTCCAAAAGCTATGAACACGGACGTGTCCCATATCGGGCCGCCCACCAACATTAGCAGCAGAATGGCCGTGGAACTTGCTCAACTTAAAGGAGCACTGACACCCCAAAGGTCGTATTCTTTTTTATTGTCTAAAACGATGCAAGTTGTAGTCATAAACACGCAAAAAAAAAAACCGCATCGCAAAAAAAAAAAAAATTTTCCCGCGCGCGCGCGCGCCTTTTTATTTTTGGCGTTTATATTTCCCGCGCTCACCTCCTTGCTTCTTTTGATCGGTGACGTCAAAAATCAGGAAATTTAGAAGCTTTGTAGGCGACCTTTCTATAACATTTAATAACGGCAATCGTAAAACATGTTTTTTAACGCAATTGCGAACGCACTACGGCCTTTCTTTTTGAAATACCGAAAATAAGATTTCGGTGTGACGTCGCTTCCTGGATTTGTATGCTCCCTCGGAAAACTTGGCGGCGCTCGAGCAGAGGATTATCGGTAGGGAGGCTGTAGTGAGGGTGGGCGCAACTCAAAACCTGGAGAGCGTTTGCAATTTAATGGCGGCGCCTGAGGGAGAGGATTCTGTATCGGTATGAACGATGCACGAGCAACAGCAATAAAGACGACGACGACGGCAGTTGATCTAATCCCATCCAAGTGTACGGACTGCTTTATTTGTCGTTCTTAACAGAACGATACTTGGTGTCAGAAGTGGGATGTTAATCACTGCACATCATGACTGATCTTCCGCCGCCAGAACCGCTGAGGTTGGGAGAGCATGCCGCTGAAAACTGGAGGAAGTTCAAGCAGAGAATGGAGCTCTTTCTGTTGGCCACGGAACCCATCAAGCCTCGGACTCAGCAGCAAAAGGCCGCTATCTTCTTGCATATCGCGGGGCAGGAGGCTATTGATGTCTTCAATACATTTGGACTACCACCCGAGGAAGCCACAAATTACGACAGTCTGGTAAGAAGATTTGAAGAGTACTGCCTCCCGAGATGTAATGAAACCTTTGAGCGTTACGTATTTCGGACGCGCCAACAAGAGGAAGAAGAGCCGTTTGAACAGTTCTACCGTGACATACAGCTGAAGGCGAGGACTTGCGGATTCGGCGAACTAACGGAGTCAATGCTGCGTGACCAGATTGTTTACGGAACGTCAAGTAGAAAGCTGCGAGAGAAGCTCCTGCGAAAGAAGGATTTAACCTTGGAAATGGCAGTCGAATGTTGCAAGGCTGAAGAAATAGCCGATATGCACAGTAAAGCATGGAGTGCCGCAACACCCGTCAAGGAGAAGAGGGAAGCAACGCTGGAGGTGGAACACGTTGAGAGAAACAAGCACGGAAGTAAGGTCGGGGGAAGGCTCGGTGTTAAGAGGAAGTGTGGCTTTTGCAACTATGTTCACCATCCTCGACAGTGCCCAGCTTATGGGAAGACGTGCTCGAAGTGCGCAAAAAAGAACCATTTTGCAGCATGCTGTAAGACCAAGCCTACTGGTATCCACGAGGTCGAAGAAGCCAGTGAGGGAGACAGCGAATTTGATGCCCTCGAAATTCTAACAGCGAGCAGCTCGCGGCCCGAAGGCAGCCGTGACTGGACAATCACCACGTTGATAGAAGGAAAAAAAGTGGAGCTCAAGGTAGACACCGGTGCTCAGGCTAACCTACTTCCGCGCACATTGTTTCTGAAGATTAGAGCCAAACAACAGCCTAAACCAACCGCTGCAATTCTACGCAGCTATGGCGGTGGACTCATCCAACATCTGGGAAAGGTCCGGTTGTCCGTGTCCATCGGAAACAAGCAAGGACTTATGGATTTCTTCGTTGTCAAGAAAGGACGGCAGGCCATTATGGGCCTGAAGGCGTGCGAGTACTTTGACCTCATCAACAGGGTCAACACTGTGGGGCACGAAGACCAACTGCGTCGGAAAGTAGAAAGCGAGTTTCCATCTCTCTTTCGTGGTCTAGGATGCGCAAAGAGACCATACAAAATGGTTCTCCGTGAAAACTCTACCCCGGTGGTACAACCAGCTCGTAGGGTACCGCACGCACTCAGAGCGCCTCTCAAGGCAGAGCTGGATCGAATGGAGGAAGCCGGTGTCATCGTGAAAGCGCAAGAACCTTCAGACTGGGTGAGTCCTTTAGTGATAGTACGCAAAAAGAACAATAAGTTGAGGATATGCATGGATCCCCGTCATATAAATGAAGCACTCAAGAGAGAGCATTTTCAACTTCCGCGAAGAGAGGAAATTGAAGCGGACTTGGCGCACGCCGCGTATTTCAGCAGGCTTGACGCCAACAGCGGTTTTCATCAAATACCGCTAGATGACGGCACTTCTCGAATATGCACCTTTAGTACGCCTTTTGGGCGATACCGATTTTTACGACTACCTTTTGGACTCGCTTCAGCTCCAGAAGTGTTTCAGCGTACCATGAGCTACCTTCTGGATGGCCTTCCAGGCGTCCGGGTGTATATTGACGATGTCTTGATTTGGGGTGCAACACGAGCTGAACATGACCAACGCTTGCAGGGTGTGCTCACCGCCATACAAGCTGAAGGACTAACCCTAAACTTCGAAAAGTGTGTCTTTGGGGTAAAAGAAATCACCTATCTAGGGGATAAGATTAGTGCTGCTGGCATTGAGCCAAATCCAGACCTTGTAAAGTGTGTGGCAGCGCTCCCTACTCCGTCAAGTAAAAAAGAAGTTCAGAGGTTGCTAGGGGCTGTCAACTACTTTGGCAAATACTTGCCTCACCTGTCAACGCAGACCGAGTCCCTGCGTAAACTCATTAGGCAGGACACTGTTTTTGAATGGTTGGGGGTGCACGAAAGTGAGTGGCGGCAGTTACGAAAAATGCTGACTGAAGCGCCGGTGTTGACAATTTTTGATCCCGCTAGGCCTACCAAGGTTTCAACAGACGCTTCTGCCTTTGCTCTGGGTGCTGCATTGTTCCAGCATGATGGACAAGATTGGAAAGTGGTGGCATATTCTTCAAGAGTGCTTACAGACACAGAGCGTAGATATGCCCAGATTGAGAAGGAGGCATTAGGAATTGTATTTGGGTGCGAGAAATTTAACGAGTTTGTGCTAGGAAGGAAAATATTAGTTGAAACCGACCATCAACCTTTAATCGCTCTCGCAAAGAAAAACTTGGGTGAATTGCCACCAAGGTTGCAAAGACTATTTCTTCGTTTGCTGAAGTTTGAATTTGATTTGCAGTTTGTCCCGGGAAAGAAGCTAGTGATCGCGGACACACTTTCTCGCATCTCTTGCGAGTCACAACTCGAAGAAAGCTCCACCGACGTTGAGATACATGCAAATGCGGTGCTTTCAACACTGGTAGGCAGCCGGACTTTGGGCAGCCTAAAGACCGCCACATCAAATGATCCGGTCCTGCAAGAAGCGATCAACTGTTTGGAAGCGGGAAAACCAATCCTAGGTGAGTTAAAGGCCGTCATGACAGAGCTTTCCGTGGTCAACGGAGTCTTGTTGAAAGGAAGCAAAGTGGTAATTCCTACGGCAATGCGCAAAGAAATACTTAAACGAATACATCACGGTCACCTAGGTCTCAACAAATGCAGAGCAAGGGCAAGAAGCCTTGTTTATTGGCCAGGAATGAATGCGGACATCACTGAACTAATCAGGCAATGTGAGACTTGCCAAGTCTTCGCATACAGACAGCAAAATGAACCTTTGCATACACGTGAGGTACCGGAAAATCCTTGGGGCCGAGTTGGGGCAGATTTGTTCGAACTGGCTCGAAGACATTACCTAGTTGTTTATGATGCGTACTCCAATTTTCCGGAAGTGGAGGAGCTACAGGACGTAACTGCTAATGGCGTGATAGCCAAACTTTCTGCGATTTTTTCGCGTCATGGAATACCGTTAGAGGTCTGCACTGACGGAGGCCCACAGTTTTCTGCGAAAGAATTTAAAGACTTTGCTGTGCGGTATGACTTTATCCATACAGTGTCAAGCCCTCGGTATCCCCGCTCCAACGGCCTAGCGGAGAAGGGCGTCCAGGTGGTCAAGCGGCTGCTCCAAAAGGCGCAGTCTACCAGGGAGGATTTCTGGCTAGGTCTTCTCAGCTACCGCACGGCTCCGCTGGAGGGCGGTCGCTCACCATCAGAGCTTCTTATGGGTCGCGGAATTCGAACACTTGTGCCAGACTTCTCCAGTGAACCAGCACCGCCTGTACAAAAACATGCACAGAACCTTCAAAAAGGACGACATCTAGGACGGTTGCAGCCAGGAGACACTGTGCGGATTCTAAATAACGGAAAATGGGTAACAAAAGCCAGGGTGCAATCATACGTAGCCCCAAGGTCATACAGCGTCATCACAGAAGATGGCAGGACGTTCCGCCGCAACAGGCTACATCTCTTGAAAACATGTGAAAAATACGTTCAAGGAACAAATGACGATGACCATGACGACGACTCAGAAGTGGAAGATGAGGGACTATCGGAATCACCTCGACCAGACAATACAGATGAGCACGAAGCTCGGACGCCGCATGAGTACGTCCAGCAAAATCAAAGGCTCAATGAGCGCACCTCAGGCACGTCACGCAGAACAAGACGACCTCCACGTAGACTAAGCTATGATGAAACATTTCAGCAGATTGCGTAGATTTTTTTTTCCTTTTCTTTTGTTTTCGGTTTCCTTCCGTTCTTCCTTCTTTAATGTTTTTGTTTGTTTCTTTGTATCCTCATTTAAAAAAAAAAAAAAGTGCTGGAGAAAAGAGGATGTATCGGTATGAACGATGCACGAGCAACAGCAATAAAGACGACGACGACGGCAGTTGATCTAATCCCATCCAAGTGTACGGACTGCTTTATTTGTCGTTCTTAACAGAACGATACTGATTCGAGAAAGGATATGGGCCAGTGTTGCCTGCACGAGAGCAGGCGCCCGCTCTGTTGCAACTCTGTTGCTCCATGCGCCTTTCCTCCTCTCGCCTCCCATTGCAAGCAACGAGCGCCTTGGCGCAGCCTCTCTCGCTTCCTTCTCGCACCAAGAATTGCAAACGTCGAGCGGAGAAAGCAAAGTTGCCAGACAAGCAGCAACGTCCAAGATGGCGGAATTTACCATTTTTCGCGTTAAAAAAATACTTAACCTATCGCAACAAAACTGGTGGCTATGGAAAAGTAATCATTTATACCTTGTGTAAATTATTCAAGCACCTTAATGGGCTTTTATGACCCGAGTTAGGAAAGAAAACGACCCTTTGCCCCATAGACCAGTGTCCGCGCCAATTCCAGGGCGCCGCCATGTTTATCTAAGCTCGCGCCACCACGCGGAAAGAACTGGCAGGCAGGGAGGGGGGGCTGCGTTGGCGGCGTTGCTTTGGGTAGCTGGATGCGGCAGGCTGTCCGAATGCACCGACACATCGTGAAAGATGTCTTCACCAGAAGCCTCTGCGGCCCGTTCTTCAACAGGCAAGATGTCGTGAACATTCGAGAACCCATCTCGATCAAGGAAAATAAGGGAAAACCTTTTTTGTCTTAGATGTTCTCGGTGTCTGCTGACCCTTGACATCGGCGTTTCAGTCCGGGTTCATTGCGTAGTAAATATTTCGCTACCGCTTTCTTCTAGCTTTCAAATGCTTGATTGTTGGCTTCTTGTATACGACATTACATTCGTGGCACGTTTGAGACCGATTTTCGCGATCTGCTTGCCTTTCTGCGGCAGCGCGGCTCTGCCGAGCCGAAATAAATGGGAGGCGTTCACTTGATCGAACGCCGTTTTAGCGAATGAAAACGAGACGACGACGTTTCATCGAATGACTAGCGAATGGGTCTAGTTACATAGACAGCTCGGATTAGCTTTCTTTTGTGATGTGGCTCCTTGTCTGCCGCTGCGAAGCGGCGAAAACGAGGGCTCCGAGTATGTTAGCACGCGTCCCCCCACACACACACACAAACACACACTGCGAGCGTCTGGGTTCGAAACTATTAATTGCCAGTTCTAAAGGATGGTACTTACTTGAAGTGGGAGCTGGAATTCTACGAGGTACCAGGAGACACTTACTATCGGGCAACGAAGCACGGTGCCTGTGGGGGCGGAGTCTAGGAACGCTACTGATTAATATTGTGACAGGCGATCAGTTATGATAGCAGACGAAACTTCGACTCGTTTGTTCAGAAGTTCGCGGTGATATTTTATTAGCCCTCGTTACAGCACACCAAGGATCTTAGGCAGTGAAATTCACTTCACGCAGGCTCGTCCGTCGTAGTCAAATGAGCGCAGTCGACGATGAGGTGTAATGAGCTACTATGCTTCACAAGGAAAATGCGCGTGAGAAGAGTTTTGAGGAAGTCCAAAACACCGATCCAGCAGACGCACGTACGTACGTTTACTCCGGACTTCATGAACCCGACGGCGCAAGATCAAAGAGCACCGCCGCCATCGCCACCCGGTTTTCTCTGCACTTTGCGCGACGACGGCACTGCAACGGAGGGCACTCGCCTCGGCGTTAACAATCCGCGAAATAGATTAATTTCCTACTCTTGAAGCCATTCCAAATGATAAATGAAAATACCTCGGCGTTGTTGAACATCTGACGACACAACCAACACAACTGTGCCGCTGGCTGCGTGAGCCTGACACAACTGTGCCGAGCGCCTGCTCGGCGCCGTTGTTGCTCGTGAAGGCCTGCTTATTTGTAGTTGAGACGATGATTCCACATCTTTCGTGGTGCTTGCAATAACTTCGAAGGGCAGGGGAACCTTCTCACGAGGACGTTGAAGACACTCAACACCGGAGCCACCAAAGCAATCGCACAAACCGTCGCCATGTTTGCTTCTTCGTCACTCGCGGCGCGGTCAACTCGTCGCGAGATGTTTCCTGATACAAAACTTGAAAGTATAAAACAGAGAGGACGAGGACGAGAACAGGACATCTTTCATTTAGCAACAACATAGAATGGCACAACGATAAAAAACCGCCCCCAAGGGTCTCAGCGTTCTCAAAGAGGGAAAGGAGATACTAGTTATGAAGGAAAGGGAATACACTAAAAGAAAAGTTTGAAAAGCGCATCAGTAATCAAGTTATTTTCGATTAGTTAGAATTAACCTTGGTCATTGTCAGCGATAATGCAGAATTATTCTTGTTTGCAGTCCAAAAAGAGAATTGTACTATAAATATAAGAGTTTAAAAATCTGTAGCGTC
The DNA here is from genome assembly GCF_016920785.2 of Ixodes scapularis. Lineage (NCBI taxonomy): Eukaryota > Metazoa > Arthropoda > Arachnida > Ixodida > Ixodidae > Ixodes > Ixodes scapularis. The sequence continues at coordinate 24,273,735 of NW_024609879.1, forward strand.
ACGACGAGGTGTCAATATTCTAGTTATCTGTGGTGTTAAGAATTCGACCTCTGTCTTTGTCAATGATAATGACGGTGCAGAAATGTTGTTGTTAACAGTCCCCATGGCAAATGACTCGATGATTTCTCTCCCAAATCTGTTGTTGTGCCCTCCCAGTATCTTAGTATTAGAAAAATGAGGAGTACAGTCATCGCATGTGCGGCTGTGAACGACAATGGGGTGATACGACTCGGTTGAAGCCTTTGATGCTTCCAAGTTATGTTCTCTGAGTCAGAGAACATAACATAACTCAGAGAACATAACTTGGAAGCATCAAAGGCTTCAACCGAGTCGTATCACCCCATTGTCGTTCACAGCCGCACATGCGATGACTGTACTCCTCATTTTTCTAATACTAAGATACTGGGAGGGCACAACAACAGATTTGGGAGAGAAATCATCGAGTCATTTGCCATGGGGACTGTTAACAACAACATTTCTGCACCGTCATTATCATTGACAAAGACAGAGGTCGAATTCTTAACACCAGAGATAACTAGAATATTGACACCTCGTCGTGACGCTACAGATTTTTAGACTCTTATATTTATAGTACAATTCCCTTTTTGGACTGCAAACAAGAATAATTCTGCATTATCACTGACAATGACCAAGGTTAATTCTAACTAATCGAAAAATAACTTGATTACTGATGCGCTTTTCAAACTTTTCTTTTAGTGTATTCCCTTTCCTTCATAACTAGTATCTCCTTTCCCTCTTTGAGAACGCTGAGACCCTGGGGGGCGGTTTTTTATCGTTGTGCCATTCTATGTTGTTGCTAAATGAAAGATGTCCTGTTCTCGTCCTCGTCCTCTCTGTTTTATACTTTCAAGTTTTGTATCTATTAACCAACACGCTCGTTTTCAATTGTAAATGTTTCCTGGCTCAGCTAGATGGAAACCAACAGCGGCAAAGTGGCGTATGGACACACGGCTCTCACATTACGGGCACTATACTCACATACCGCGGTAAACAGGACCGATGCCGGCGAAACGGCAGTCGGCACACCAGCGAAGAAGCCCTCAACGGGAACCGGCGGCGCAGGCCGACGCAGCCCCCCCCTCCCCGTGGGCGTCTGGGCAGTCTGGGTTCGAGATTATTGTTGGCTTTTGCTCCTTGCGGTCGAGGCTAAAAAGAGCACTTCCGGACAAAGGTCTATAGACCTTTCCAGCGGCAGTCTCGAACGAAGCGATTTACAGCGGGCGTCCCTGGTTTTGAGAGGGCACGTCAGTGTTGCCCGACTGCGCTGAGCTGTGGGTTTTCTAGTCAGGGGGCTGTGGCAGCCTGCGTAGGCGCACTTCCGGACGCTGGTGGAGGCTAAATCGCCGCGTTCTATTTTTTATTTCGTGTTCTATGGCGAATAGAACATCGCGGGGTTTTTAAGAATGCATTGTACTATTTTTTGGGAACAAAAACAAAGAAATCAAAGCTGTTTCGGTGAGTCCGTGCGCAACAGAACAAATGCAACTGGAAAATTTGTTTCCTTTTATGTTGATCTTTTTATGGCACCGTACACTCAGCTGTGTCAATTTACAAAGGTCTTAGCCGTCGAAAAGATTTGACCACACAGGATATCCGAACTGCATGGATATTTCCCGCCCACAACATGAAATCCAAAGCGTATCATCAATCGAACAACATATATAGTACGTACCCCACGGTGCCGCGTTATCCAAACAGGACTTGAGAAAGGTCTCAAATAACACAGCATGTCGAATATACAGTGTCGACAACCGCCGACAGTCACTTCACGACAATCGGACGGAGTCCGGTGGCTTTTGGGGAACATCTAGAAGAGAGCTGCTCTTTCGCACAGCTCAAAGCAACTGTACGAACGTGTCTATTTCGTCGCCACAACCCGGACCCAACCCTATCAGCTATTTTTCGCGAAGACCCGGAACATAGCCGGGAAGGCTTTTTGGAGATTACCTCAACATAAATAATCCTCCAAGAACGTCGAACTGCCTGCGTCGCGGGCAGCTTGACGTTCGCTCTCTTCGTCCGTTTCCTGCGAAGGCCGAGTCCCTGGACTATTCCCTGGTTCTCACAGTGGAAGATAACACACAAAGGGTAAGTATCCGAAACAGGCAAATAAAGTAAAAACTTCCAAGAAAAGCCGGCGAACTCCGAATGCACAATGCAGGTGGGGAGTCACGCTGACCGTGTTTCCACAGCTCAGGCGGGTGCCAGAAATTTCTGGCTGATAGGGGTCGCTCGATTCGCAAAATGGCGGCGGCCAGAGCGCTCTTTTTGCAAAGGTCTATAGACTCCCAGCAAAATTTAGCAATTAAATGGCGTCCATGTCCCGTGATCGCCGATCTAGCAGTTGCACCCACCCTCACTTGAGCCTCCCTAATTATCGGCGAGTCGGGGACGAAACCGGCTTTTTTCCCGCGCCGGCACCCTTCTATCCCGCCTGCTCGCCTCCTCCTCGCTTCGGGCCGCGGTAGCAACGGCGCTTAAGGGCCATACGCACATTCGCGTTTGAACGCGTTTGAGTGCGTTGCGGAGTCCTTGCGGCCAGGCGCGGTCGCTTGCAGAGCGACGCGCGCCTTCCCGCAACGCTCGGTAGCGCGACGCAAGCGAGTAGAGACTCGCTCAACTTTCCGAAGCGTCGCGGTGCGTTCGGGTGCGTTCGACCAATCAGAAGCCGTAAGAGGAGAGGGGGTGACGTGTTCGCTCGCCCCACCCGGCCGACTCGGCGAGACGTATCCGGTTCGCCGGTCGCAGTGCTTGCTTTTTCGTTTTGGGGAGCGGTGGGGACTGTATTTTCCAAGGCTGCGATGGTTCAAGCTTGACAAAACGTCGGGGAAGCCGGCGAGATCGTCCCAAGATCGAACACCGACGCCGTCGCCGTGCGCCGCCATGTTGCCATGGATTTCGCTTACTATTGGTGAGCCACTAGCGACGATAGCGCGTTCTTATTGGCTCTTGACTGCGGTTGACTGCGTGTCAACGCAACTGTGCGTACAAGTTTGGCGCAAGCGGTCTTCGCAACGCAACGCGTCCGCTTGCCGCTACGGAACGCACCGCGCTCAAACGCGATTGTGCGTATGGGCCTTTAGCTTCTCAGCGTGGAGCGGAGGTCCGAAAGAAAGTCAAGTCGCAGGAGACCGCGAAATTTGACTCACTGCACTGGCGCGGATCGCGCGGGAACTTCAAATTCGGCATTTGGAAATTGTTTTTTTAATTCAGAAATACTGAATTCCCAAGTTTCAAATTTTGAGGGTAATGTCCAAGCATCGTTTTCAATCGTTTCGTATAGTAAAATAAAATATGATTTTGATGTGTCAGTGCCCCTTTAAGGAAAGTAGCCGCAAAATACTTCAGAAAATTCAACAACTGGAAGTAAAGTACGAGAAACAGCTCCGACAAGAACAAGACGAGGCCCGCAAAGCCCAAGCCAAGACGAAGGCCGAATCCGACCGGAAACGTAGGCAAGAAGCGGAACACCAAATTCGAGTAGAACAGCAGAAAGCTGATGAAGCACGTCGACGTGCCCAGCGCTGCGCCGTCACCTACGAACAAGTCATTGAACGGAAAAGGAAGGAAGCCGAAGCAGCAACTGCTAAGGCCACATCAGCACACGGCGCGCGCGCAAGTGCCCCAACACAACAGGATCGAAAACAGCCCTTCCCGCCAAATGCACCTCTATCACAGGACAGCACACCGATATCGGGATGCCTTCCAGGCACGCCCCTCAGCGGCGAACATCTCCTACAACTCGTGGAGAGTAGACTTCAAAAATGGCAACAACAGCTCCAGCAACAGCTACAGCAACAGCAACAGGTCATGATGCAGCAGATGCAGCAACAACTGCAGCTGATGTTCACCCAGCCCGGGCAAGGACCGGCAGCACCGGCCCAGTAACCCAGACATGGACCAACACCATAGACAAAATAAAAACGAGAAGGCGTTTACAGCTCTCCAGTGGAACTGCCGGGGACTGTGGGGCAAGAAGTCTGAACTTAATTACGACTCAATGAGCGGAAGACGCCCGTGGATGTCATCCTGCTCCAGGAAACGCACGAGGCAGAGATAAAACTGACCGGGTATGTCAAGTACGACCAACCGAGCATCACGCTGACCGTTAAAGGCAAAACGAAAGTGCAACCGCAATCCGCAATCTTGGTTCGCAAGGACCTCTTGCCCCAACAGCAAGTGGACACAGGAGAGTGGTGTACCGACTCACAAGAAGTGGTGGCCGTTCTGGTGGAGAGCGAATGCGACGGCCCGATCCTGGTTGTGTCAGTGTACTACCGACCTAGGACATCAACGGCAAGGAAAACGAGATCAGAAATCGACCATGGCTGGATAGAGAAGCTAGTACGAGAGTACGGTAAGAAAAGGAAGCACACGATCCTGATCGGAGGGGACTTTAATGCCGAACATGAAGAATGGGGCTACGCCAAATCATCGATCAGGGGTACTGAGCTGCTTTGCAGAGCAACCGGAACAGGGCTGGTCCTAATCAACGAACAGGGTGCTAAGACACGGACCACGCCCAATATCAAACAGCAAGACACAACGCCCGACCTGACTTCGACAGACTCGCGTACTGCGAGAAAGACCGAATGGAAAGTTTTCGAAGACACGTGGGGTAGCGACCACCACCCCATAGAGACGTCGATTCTTGGCAAAACAAAGCGGCGCAAGAAAAAGAGAACGGTCAAGACCACAGTATGGGACGACTTCCGTGCCGCTCTGGAAGAGTCTACGGGTACAACCTTTGACGACCTGACAAAACTAATGAGGGAAGCGGCCAAAACTGCCACGGTCGAGACCCTAGTCGAAATAGGAGCGCCGATCCCGGACACCAGGCTACTGTCCCTCTGGCGCAAAAGAACCAACTACTTGCGACGCTACCGTCGCACTCGGAAAAAACGGGACATCCGCAAAGCAAACAGGTACGCAAAGGAGGCGCAACGACACGCCAACAACCTGTGCAGGGACGACTGGACCAAGTTGTGCGAAGGATTCAACGAACGAACTTCACTGAGACGCATGTGGGCTGTATGCAATATGATGCTGGGCAAGAGCAAGGGGGGAAACACGGCACCGAACCTGGCTTTAGCGGAAAATAAGGAAGTCAAGCAAATATTAGATGAGATAGGGGACGTCTTTTTCCCACAGCCCGCTACCAGCCCAAACCCGGTAATCTACAACCATGAAGAATCGAAAAACGAGGAGTATGAAGTGGATTTTACACAGTGGGAAATAGAGGCAGCGATCGAAAAGGGCAACGAGCGAAGCGCGGCGGGGCCAGACGGGATCACTAATTCCATGCTCAAGAACCTGCCGGAGGCGATGAAGAGAGATCTGCTGAAATTAATCAATGACCACTGGCGCGAGGGCACCATCCCAGATAGCTGGAAACTGTCCTGGGTGTGCCCCATCCCGAAACCAGGGAAGAAGCCCGACTGCGCGAGCAACATGCGCCCCATCTCGCTCACTTCTGTCTTGTGCAAACTGATGGAGCGCATGGTGCTTGCACGGATCGACTGGATAATCGAGCAGAAGTGGGAGCTGTTACACCCTGCTCAGACAGGATTCCGCAAAAATCTAGGCACACAGGACAGTCTAATACCGATTCGAGAGTCCTTAATGAACCGGCCGACGCAATGCCACCGCCAACTCCTGGTGGCAGTGGACATCAAGAAAGCCTTCGACACCCTGCCTCACACCACAGTCATCGACACGACTCGCAAGCTAGGGGTGCGAGGCAGGCCACTGAACTTCATCAAGTCTTTTCTGAGCGGACGCAAATACCTGGTGAAAACTGGCAAGCACAGGGGTAGTACAGAGAAATCCAACGAGATCGGCGTGCCGCAAGGATCAGTGTTGTCGCCGATGCTATTCAACCTGGCGATGGCGCCCCTCTTATGGAGACTCGCCGCCGTTCCGAACCTAGCATTCACGGTCTACGCGGACGACATCACTGTGTGGACAATGGGAAGTGACAGCGCGCCTCTTCCTGAGACGACGATCCAACGGGCCCTCGACGTGGTGAGCGATTTCTTGACAGAGTGCGGCCTTCGTCCATCGCCCGAGAAGACCAGATATATGGCCTTTGGGAAAGACTGAGACAAGGTCGACGCTGACCTGCGCTTTAACGGGCAGCAGATCCAAAAGGCGACAGAGCACTCCATCCTAGGAGTGAACATTCACTCGGGCGGCGACCCAACCATCTGGATTGAGCGAATGCGAACTACCTGGAAGAAAGGGCTCTCGATCGTGCGACGACTAGCGACACGAGTCGGGGGTCTCGGAGAAAGGTTAGCGAGGACCGTAGTACAAGCCGCCCTGATATCCAAAATATCCTACGGCCTTCGTTTCTACAAACTCAACACCACTCAACGGTCCTAACTGGAAACACTAATGAATGACGCGCGACGCTGCATCTCGATCGGGCCTGCCGAAGTGTACGCGCCTGGAATTACTACACGAAGCCGTCCCTATGCTCTCCTTGGAAGAGATCGAACGGCATCAGGAGTGGATGTATGCTGCCAAACTAACACATACCCGTCAGGGCAGGGCCATAGCAGAACTCATGCCCTCATGGAGCTCTCTGTGTGCAACGACAACTCCACCACCGATACCGGATCCCATCCCACCGTGGCAGAAGACAACGGTCACCCCATCCAGGCCGATCCCGAGAAGGATGAACTCGGCGACAAACACCGGCAGAAGGCGCAAATTTGCTCGACGGCACGAGCAGAAGAACGGAGGTGACGACGAGCTTTATGCGTACGCTGACGCAGCATTCAAAGATGGAGTGGCGGCCACGGCGGCGTGGCATTATGAGAAGACAACGAAAAGCACGGAACTGCAGCGATGCGGATCTGCGCAGGAAGCGGAAGTTAGAGCCGTACTTGAAGCCATCAAAGACGCGGCCGCGACATCGAGCGACAAATTCCGCACAATGCGCATCTTCACGGACTCCCAGGCCACCGTGAGAGCGCTCAGGACGCAAGTCATGGCACACGGAGCAGTCGGAGAAATATTCCGGTTGGCGCAAAACCTGGAACGGCGCTAACTAAACCCGCTCACCATCAGGGTGGAGTGGATTCCCGGTCACGCGGGCATCGCCGGCAACGAGAGGGCGCACCGGGCGGCGATCGAAGAGCTTAATCGTATCGACCTTCGACGCCAGGACCCGGGGCCAGCCCCCTCAGTGGAACCGCCACCGCCCGCCTTCAACTTGTACGACCCCGAGGGAACCATCCTCAACATCAAATTAGCATACAAGAAAATTGAGCAGACCAAACTCAACGCCAGAGGCGAGCCCCCCGAAGCGACCATTCCTTCGGGAACCTTCCGACGGCACGAGACAGTCACCCTCCGAAGGCTAAGGGCCCAAGCCGGCATCACGCCGGCCCGCACCCAGCGATGGGAGCGAGCGGCCCGTGAGAGGAAGACGAAACTCGCCAACGCTTCAACGGCAGTAGACCACGATTATAGTCTATTGTCAAAGAAGCAAAGGAAAGAAGAAGAAGCCTGCTCCGAAGGCTGCATCTACTGGAGAAATCGAGACGTCAAGTGCGACGAATGTCATCTGATCTGGCACTGTCCGATTTTTAATGAAGAAAGGACGAAGCCCTGAACACGCTAGAACAACAACACCGCCCTACGTGCTTCGAAGCCTGGTGTAAACCAGTGGGAGACAAAGACATGCGTGTCGCGGTCCTGTCCGGTCTGCTCGGATTTCTGAGTGAGACCGGCTTGGACATTCATATCTAGGGGGTCTATACCCCAAGCGGCGGGACCACAGCTATACTATTACTTGTAAATTGCCAATGTCCCGCCTATCCATCCATTTTTAAACTTGCTCCAACAAATTGACTGGTGAAATTTTCACCTATCAGTAAACGTCTTCAACAACAACAACAGACGACAGGATGGCTACAACCTCTTCCTCTTCACTCAATCCGTCAAAGAGATCCATTACATTAGACGTCAACCGGTCAACCTTTCGGTTTATCTTTAAAGGGAACCAAAAGCGACGGCGGGGGGAAAACAAAAACAAACGGGCGGGAAGACGACGACGGACGACGGCTCCCGTGGCACCTCATACAGAACGAGAGCGTCCGAGAAGCGAGCCTGGCTGGCCTGGCGACTCGTCGGTCGCTCAATCAGGTGTGAACACTGGTGGTCGCCAGACGCTTGTCGCTAGTCGCTCCAGCGACTGTCCCAAGTCGCAAGTGTGAACGGGCCTTTAAGCAAGAGAAGACCAAAAGAGCGTACCGCACGTTCATTGGAGCTCGAAACCATTGATGTCCCGGCTTTCAGCAGTCATTGTTTCCCCACTTGGCACTTCAGGTGATGACGAAAATCCACGCTTGACCACATTACAAAAACAACGAGTTCCCACAAAAAAGAAAAGAAAGCCTCGCGCGCACGAACGCGGCACGAATCTCGCGCCGCGACGCACTCCTAGAAGCGGGGAGGCACTCACTTGATCGAGTGACGTTTTAGCGAACGCCCACCGAATGACACTTTAGCGAATAGTCGGGCGCCGCGAAGCGGCGTTTTCGGGTGGGCCAAATGGGTTCACATTTTTGTAATGAGCCGCCGCATACTGTCGCCGCGAAGCGGCGTAAAGCGCAGCGCGGCGGATGGGTTAACGCGCGCCCCCATTATTCGCTAAAACGTCGATTCGCTAAAATGTCGCTGTTCGCTAAAATGTCATTCGCTCAAGTGATATGGACCCCGGCCAGCGCATGTCGAGGCGCGAGGCGCGGGTTCGGAGAGAGAGAAAGCGCGCCCAGACACGTTGAAAGAGTGAAAGAGAATGTTAGGATAACAAGCTTCAAAGCCACTCACACCTTCAAAACAACTTCACCTTTGTTTCGCTTCATTAAATATATTAATCATATTTATTCAAAATAAAATAACAAGTGCCAACACCCGCTGGGAGCGCGGCAATCGGAAGCAGTTCGCCGGACCCAACGTTACTAATATCGAGTTCGTTTCACGGCACTCGTGCCCACGCGTGCCCACTCGCAGCGTGGAACGGGTTCGTTTCGGCCGGCGCTCCACGAGTGGTTGCACTCTCCGAGTTCGTTTCAGCGCTTACACCAGTGTTGCCAGATGAAGAAAAAAAAAGTCAGCAGATTGATCCCCAAAAAGTCAGTAGATTTGCACAAAAATCAGTAGATTCCACGAAATCTGTGTTTTGCCATGTTTTGCTATCTCCATTAATACACACTTCGAAGAAATAGTATAGAGTAACAAATAACATGGTAATAAACACAAATAAAAATTAAAGAAAAAATCAAGACCAGTTCTCGAGTAACTTTATATGAAAGACAAATTAAAATGGCACCATAAATGTTTTTGTTTTAGTTATTATTGACTGTTTCGAGGATTATTCTTTGAAATCGAGACTGAGGCACTTTTGGGATCACAGATGAAGGCGACAGTGCGACGTTCACCTGTCGCTATTATTGAAACGAAACCGAAACAAGACGCTCCGGCAAGTGCGCGCGAACATGTCCAATGGAAGTCCTCTGCATGCTGCCATCTTTCCTTAGGGCTGTGGAAGGTTTTTGAAGCAACGCTGTTGGTCCGGAGCACTGTTGAGGCTACGCGTCGTCTGCTACGGGCTTATTTCTTTTTCGCCTGACCCAAAGTTTGCGTTCAAACGTAGAGAAACTTCATTCGTTAGCTTTTTAAGCCACTGAGGAATAGGATTATATCATTTTCTTGCCACAGCCTGCCAAATAAAAGAAAATAACTGAAATTTGGATGTCGATCCCATGCATTCCGCCGAACGAATGAATGAAAATTGCGGCTCTCTCCGCTCAACTTGAAGCTATTCTAGTAGATTGTATAGGAGCAGCCGAGAGTTCAGGCGCATGTGCAAACACCTCTCGCTCTGCGCCGCGGGCTGATTGGCTCACTCAGGAGAGGGACGGTACGGCGAGATCATAGACTAGCCAAACTCTCTCCATATATGGCTCTGGCCCGGATGTCACCGTCGAACCTGCCCAACCTGCCGAACCTGCTCTGGGTGAATAGATAGATGAATATACGGCTACGTCACTCGAATAGGACGGGCTTCTGGACCATCTAGCCAGTGCTTCGTTTTTAATTCTGGGACATTATGAGTTTCCTTTGATGGGCGACACTGGGAACTGAAGGGACCATATAATAAATTTTTAAAATGTTTACTAAAACAAAAGTCTGTAGATTTTCTTGTTTTTCAGTGAATCAGTAGACCCGGAACAAGATCAGTAGATCTACTGATAAATCAGTAGACCTGGCAACACTGGCTTACACCCCACGCGTGCATGCACTCGCTGCACCGAGAAAATCGGGAGTGCGCCAAAATGCAATCCCGTCATGCCTCGCTTGCCTCGCTCCGGCGGGGCCGGCGAGGAGCGGGAGCAGACGACGAGGGTTCGTCTGCTGCGATGTGTCGCGGAACCGAAAGGAAAAAAAGGTAGATTTGTGAGCGTCTGCTATTTCACGGAGGAAGCAATTGACAACCCGTGATTTATTTGCAGGTTTTAAATCGCTCTGTTGCCGTACAAACGCTGTAATATACCAGTGTGTAAGGAAATGCTCAGAACAAACGCAACAGCGGCCCCCGAGATGTCGATCACCATCCGTGTGCGGGTGAAAAATTTAACATTTGTCGATAAAACTCCCCCCGCACCAGCAGAAACCTCTGACTGCCCAATAAGCATCAGAGAAAACTAAAGATCGTGACTTTACCCGAGGATTGGGCAACATCATCATGTTTAACATTTACCTACGCAGCTAACTTGCCCCGTCGTATTTTGTTCGAGAAAGCTCTCGTTCTCGACGCCTTCACCAAGGCTAATATCTAATCCACCTATAATGACGATCCAAATCGAAAGTCCCAGTTTTGCTGGATATTCCAACAGGCTAGTTTTAAGCCGTACCCTTTCAGTGGTTCACGCATAATACCATGCTCAAACGGATCAAGCTTCTGCTCGGACAGCATCATCAGTTTTCTTCAGTGTAAACGGTTATAAGGATTGAAAGATCGCAACCAGCTGCTTTCTAGACAGCTGGTTGCGGAAATTTACGCCGTCTGTAACTATCCCTACGGCAGCCGAGCCGCTTGAGGACATCGCAACTATTAACTACAGGTTGCAGTTGCCAACGTTTGTAGATAAACGTTGGTAGCGACTGCATTCTCGCATTCCCACGCATCACTCGGAACAGAAAGGCACTAGTTTCGGTTTGAAGTCGGTACCTTTTCTATAACATAGATGGCGACAGCATCAGTCTTCTGCACTCGGTGCATTTGGCGAGTTCGTTTGAGTCCAGTTTTCCGTGCAACACTCAGTGAGTGCGATGCATTCTGGGAGAGAACTCGAACGGTGCCAGTGCGTGTGAAACGAACTCGCTATAAAACACTCAGTTGGGAACGTTGGGAAACTCGCCGTCGAAACCTGGGCCGCTGGCGTCCACCGAGACCGAGCTAAATGCGACAACAGCGCCACTTTGACACTTGTCTGTACTGTGGTCACCTTGAGCTTTTTGAAAGCCTGTTTTTGCGTAAAAACAAACGGAAAAGACTCTTTTTGTATGAAATTTATTGGAGTTTAGTTAAAAAAGAGGGGCGCGTTATGTTTTTAAAATCTTTAGTTTGCAGGGCTTTGCGGCACAATTAATATTGTTTCTATACAACCATGCCTCAGCGGTCCTTTCAGGTAGCGCGTCCCGACCTAGGTGCATTTTAACTTCGGTACGTCGACACGGCGCCAGCGGCGCGTCCGCCGGGGAGACGGGGGTGGCACCCCTGTAACCTCTTCCGCTGTATCTGCTCTTACAGCCAAATTAGAAGTCACGTGCAGTTCTTCGAGTGGCCGCTGCGGGAGGAATGGTGGCGTTGTATTCGTCATTAGCTCGGTGCTCGGAGACAGATTGGGGCCACTTTTTCAAAGCTGTCTCTATGGGAGTTTCCCAACTGAGTGTTTTAGTAACGTTGGCCGGACCGGACGAACGTCATAAGTATACGCGGCGGGACGGAAGTAGCCGAGAGCTTCACCCCACTAAATACACCAACTCATGTTTACAAACAAACCGGAGCGCCCCTAGCGGACGCCACCGGCGCCGCGCATGCGCGATGGGGGTGTGGGCAAGAAGCTCGTCGTCGCTCATAAACGTCTTCCTGGCGATGTCTGACTATATCTTGAGTGGCGTCAGCGAAATTACCGAGGCTCGTTACGCCGCAAAACTTCGCTGAATAATGTGACATGCGGCGATTCATTCCGCATGGACGCCGCAGAATGGACGCTAAAGCCTGATTCGCATGATGAGATTTCACTCGCAATTTTCAGTGGGCGCGTTAAGTCGGCGCTCCTTTGCTCCTACTCTGACGCTCCGAGTTTCATACTCCGAGCGCAGCAACTAAACGGCGCATAGCGTACAAGAGCGCGACACACCGAGGCTGCGCTCCAAACCTACTCGAATGGATCCGAGTCACGTGACAACAAAAATAGAGAAACGCTGGACGCGGGTAGGTTTTCGATAACCACCTTTACCCTATAGAGTTAGATCGAGTAAGTTTTGAAACACGGCCAGAAACTATCGACGGGCTACAGACGGGCCACACAAACTCCTTCCGACCGTAGATAGGGGTGGCAGAAGCCGAAAATATTTCGAAGATAAATTATTAGGCCCGTGTGGAGCGGCAGAGTCTAAAGCAAAAGAGACGGCGACGTTATGAAGTTTCTACAAACGTTTTAATATTTCTGAAAGGTTTGAAGACCCGCTTCGTACACATATGTGGAAGGTTACCTGGCCGATCTATTTATTGACCATGCATGCTGTTGCGAGTTAAATTAAAGACAACATTCTTGAACTCGCTCGTCGACGCAGGAAATCGTCAAATTTGTCAGAGATTCCCTGGTTCCGTCGGTTCCGTCTCGCAGCGAGACGGAAGCTACGCCGATACCGGCGCACCGTCTTTCGATTGCACGTCAATTCGTTTTTAAGCGGTATACATGAACAAACCGTGCCCGCAACGCTGACTGGTGTTTCGGCTTTCCAATCTAAGTATCTTTATTTGCTGATGCTGGGCTAAGCATTCTAAACAGGTCAGCGGTCTAGCTGTCTTTTCATCACTTTTCTGTCGCCGAGCTATCGACACGCTCGTTCGATAGATCAATTCGTTTTCAGGAAAGACGCACGAAAAAAACCCTTCGACGCTCACTAATGTTTCGGCTTTCAAATCAAAGTATCTTTATTGGGCACGGCTCCTTCGACACCGGTAGTTGAGGGTGACATCACTTCTGGTGTCGCAGACTCGTGTGACTGTCACCGCTGTCACTGCCCTGACTGCCCTTCCCGAGTCTGCGACTGGTCAAGTTCTGGGTTGGTTTCACGCAAGCTTTTTGCACTCATTTGAAGCGTTCCACTTATCATTTGCCCGATTACTTCTTTGTTTGTTTAACCATATTCATTAGTATTTACTGCCATTGTCTGTATTTTGCGCTTTGAACGCGTTAATTTGAATTTTTTATCGGGTTGTAAACGAGCGTGGTCGCACTCCCAACGTGCCTGGTGTTTTGGTAGCCGGTGATCCTTACTCGAACCAGTACTTCTCGTCGATTGACCGGAGGGCTATTGAGGTCGTTGCATCTAGTAGGATTAGGATTGGGAACTTGTTTTCACGGTCTGACAGGCTTGCCGATTTTGCCGTTGCCATCGTGCACGTCGGCACTAACACACTAACACCACCGGCGTTAGTGCTAGCGTGTGCATCAACAAATCTGATCATTGGAACGACAGCGTAGTCACGCTGCCGAGATGCAGGTTATGAATGACTACTACCGGCAGGTAAACTCCCTGCAGCGCGAGTTTTGTCGCAAGGAGGGGTTCGAGTTTCTCGGCGGCTTGGCCAACGAGTAGCAGCAGTGGATCGCTCGCGACTGCTCGGAACCAGTGTTGCCAGACGGAGAAAAAAAAAGTCAGCAGATTGATCCCCAAAAAGTCAGTAGATTTGCACAAAAATCAGTAGATTCTACGAAATCTGCGTTTTGCCGCGTTTTGCTATTTCCATTAAACCATACTTCATAGAAATAGTATGGAGTAACAAATAACATGGTAATAAACACAAATAAAAATGAAAAGAAAAGACCAGTTCTCGAGTAATTCGTTATGAAGGACAAAATAAAATGGCACCGCAAATGTTGTTTTTTTTATATTAGCATTGATTAGTTTTGCGATTTCGAGGATTATTCTTTGAAATCGAGATTAAGAGATGAGGGTGACAGTGCGACATCCACCTGTCGCTAATATTGAAACGAAACCAAAACAAGGCGTTCCGGCAAGTGCGTGCGTACATGTCCAATGGAAGTCCTCTGCAAGCTCCCATTTTTCCTTTCTGAGCTGTGGAAGGTTTTTGACGCAACGGTGTCGGCGCGGAGCACTGTTGAGGGTACGCATTGTCTGCTACGGGCATATTTATTTTTCGCCTGACTTAAAGTTTGCGTTCAAACGTGGAGATACTTAATTCGTTACCTTTTTAAGCCAGCGAGAAATAACATTATATAATTTTCTTGCCAGAGCCGGCCAATAAAAGGAAAGGAACCGCAATTTGGATGTCGATCCGTTGCATTTTGCCGGACGAATGAATGAAAATGGCAGCCCTCTCCGTTCAGCTGGGAGCAGCCGAGAGTTCACGCGCATGCGCTACACCTCTCGCTCTGCGCCGCAGGCTGATTGGCTCACTCGGGAGAGGGACGTTACGGCGGCAAGATCATAGTCTGGCCAAACTCTCCCCCTATATGTCTCTGGCCCGGAATCTCTATGGGCCCGGGTGTCACCGTCAAACCCGCTCTGGGTGAATAGATAGATGAATATACGGCTAAGTCACTCGAATAGGACGGGCTTCTGGGCCATCTAGCCAGTGCTTCATTTTTAATTCTGGGAGAATATCAGTTTTTTTTTATGGGCGACCCTGGGAACTGAAGGGGCCAAATAATAAATTTTAATATGTTTACTCAAAAAGAAAAAGAAAGTCAGTAGATTTTCCTTTTTTTCAGTGATTCAGTGGACCCGGAACGAAATCAGTAGATCTACTGATAAATCAGTAGACCTGGCAACACTGCTCGGAACGGACGACAGCCAAGTGACAGCCAAGTGACGGCACGACAGGCCTCAGGTATGGGCCAATGGCCTTTCTGTGGTGCCGCAAGCCTCCAGGGTTGAATAAAGATGTTATTATTATTATTAGCAGCGCAGCTCGTGACCACAACCAAAAAAAGGAAAGCCCTTTTTATTTCTACGCGCCGCTCCTTATATAAGCGCTCTATAAATGATGGTGTCCTCTGGCGAGCAATAAGATAAACATCATCACCTTAGTTGTGCCCACTACATCTCCCCTTAAGATCTATAAGTCAGTCGCCCTGGCGGTCCAATCACACGACCGCAGCGTGTGCGTGTCAGCCGAAGCCTTTCTTGCCGAGGCTCTGGCGATGATGCTGGTTGACCCTCACCAGGCGTAGACTGCTGTAAACTTGGTCCTTGATTTTGTTCACTGGCTGGCAGTTCCTCTGTTGACTGGCCTTTTGAGAAGGGGATTAGATGCCGACGGTTTCACTGCAGAGTTCCCCTGGGCGTTTCCACCACATATGACTGTGGTCACTGAGCGGGGCTGAGGAAACTGCCTCGGCAATTGACGTCCTTAACCTATACGTCCTCCCCCAACTTCAAGGGGGTCGGAGGACTTGAAGTATGCCGGCAATTGTGGTTCTTTGCCTGTTGTGAAGTGTTTGCGGCATCTCTTGCCTTGAAGTTCTGATGGCTTGGCAGTGATGGCTGAAGTCGTTCTGGTAGACCAGGAAGTCGAGTTAGTTTTCTTCACATTAACAACTGGGCAGGAGAAACACCATTGACACCGGGTGCGTCTCTTTACGATAGGAGAGCCAGGTATTTATCGGTGCTCTTTGCAAACAAGTTCTTCACGATACGCACCATGCGTTCTACTTCGCCGTTATTCTAGGGGTATCACTGGCTCCTAGTCTCATGGCGAAATCTGTGTGCCTGAGCAAAGTCTGCGAACTCGTGAGATGCGAACTGCGGTTCAATATCTGTCCGCACGACGTTCGGGATTCCATAGCAAGCCATGCAACTCTTGACAGCCGAGATGGCTGCTTGTGCAGATGTAGATCCGAGAGAGATGACCTCAGGAAACCTTGAGTAGTAGTCTACAATCAGAACATAGTCCTTTTAGCTGGAACATTCGGAATGGACGATGGCGAAGAGGCAGCAGCCCGTGATACCCCCAGAGTAACGGTGAAGTAGAGTGCATGGTGCATACCGTGAAAGACTTCTTTGCAAAGAACTGATCCATACCTGACTGCCCTCGTTGCAATCCAAGTCGGCCATTTCGCCGGGCTGGTGAAAGTGAATGGTGCGGATGAAGTTCCGACGCAAACTACTTGGATACGGAGGTCACCTTCCGCCATAGTGACGGTGTTAGCCAGCTTCTGACACCATGTTCGGAACGGACGACGACCAAGTAACAGCAGCCCAGCTCGTGACAACAACCAAAACGAAAAAAAAGCCCTTTTATTTCCATGCGCCCCACCGGTTCTTATATAAGCACTTTATAAATGATAGCGTCCTCTGGCGAGCAACAAGAAAAACACCATCACTCTAGTAGTGCCCACTATTGCGACGGCACCCACCCAAGCCAGATGGGCAACGAGGTATGGCGTCTGTGCCGACGAGCAGAAATATAGAGACATCGATCGCAAGGATGGCTACAGTAGTAGCCGTACAAGTACGCGTCTGTGCATATTCAGTTGCAATGTACTTAAGAAAAAATGTTGACTGAGGTGTTTACAATGTGAAAGAGGCTTATTGCAGAAAAGGCACCGTGGTAATGTGAGCTTTCGGTTGCTCAACAAAAAATCCCCCTGGTGGTCTAAATATTCCTGTGCCCTCCGTTGCGCTTAGCACGTAAACCTAAAAAAAAAAAAAACATTTGTTTAAAAAATTTTACTTTTGAGGGTGTATGAAAATTACAATCACCCTTATACTCAGTGTTCACAAGAACTTAATTTGAAGTATTTGTTTTTAGTACTTTGCAAGGAAACTACAACTCCCTACTACAAGTACATTCTCCAAACCTGGTCTTACTAAATTTGCGAGGTATATTCTTACCTAGCGAGGTGCGTAAGCAGACGATGCATTGCTTCATATTGTCTTTGAGAACAATGTCTTTTTCATCGTTCTTAGAAGACAACAGAGTTTTAGAGAACCATTTTTCAACTCTGATTTTGATATCATTAGTTCCGCTGGTATTCACTGTGCATGGAATGTGTGCACCTGCATGTCATATTGTTACTAGAGCTGGAAAATGGTTCCTTTGAACTCTCTTAACCATACTTCGTCTCGGATGTTTCATACAGCTCTGGGAAACACACAGAGACAAATGCATTGATCCGAGCACTGGTCTGTTTCGTGAGGGCTCAGGAAACTCTAAGCTCTTTCAAAACCCATGTGCCGATGTCCTTGGCTTTCCAAATAGTACCTACAACTTCTGAGGTAGAGTATAATTTTGCACCAACCTAACAACAAAGTGGTAGGCTGTTATTATGCAAAAGTGTTGATTTCTTTCGAAACCTCTTCTGGCCATTCCTCTCAGAGGACTGGCAGTTATAAGTGGCTTATAACTTTATGTTAATACATGCTTTGCACGCAATGTCATTCCTACTTGTTCTGGCCAAGAAGTACAAGTTTGAAGGTGTGAAATTTATGCTGCAGAAGGTACGAGCACAGGAGCATGGTACGGAGTAATGACTGCTGATGTAACGAAAATGCAAGCCGCTCATCGGGGAGATAAAAAAAGTACTGGGTGGCCTCTTGGCCATGTCTGATATTTGCCGCTAGTACCGCAAATAATTCCCATATTACACACTTGAGTACCTATGCATACCATGATTTGAAAGACACTCAGAGTGGGAATGAAGAGGACCATCAGTTTACTTTATTTAAAAAAAAGACTGCATTTATTGTACTTTACTTCAACTGCATCTCGCCCTGTATACTTACTACTCAACTTGATGTACATGATTACTCCAACTTCACTTCAAGTAGTTTTTAGATATGCTTTACTTTATGAAACACTGCTTAAAACTTTAAATGGACACTAACTCAGACAATTAAGTTAGGCTGACAGTCAGGTTTGGTGCTGTAGTGTAGAGGTTAATAGTTGGGCACTCTCAGCTATCTGGGCAGGTTCTTGCCAAGTTCATGAACCAGCAGGCGCAGAACATCGTGCAGAAGATGGCCGGGGCCAGAATTCAGCGGGAGTACTAGGGGACAACAATGAAGGCTTCTTCAAGCGCTGGCTGGACCATCAAAAGTTCCACCAGCCATGCTCTGTGAGGTTGAGTTTCCTCCACTTTGCTCTCCCGCTGCTTCCGCACCACCTCTGCCACTTGCTTCTGCTGCTTCCTCCCCTGAGAGTACCTGTGCACCTTGTGAAGCAGCTGCTGATGAGGTGCAGAGATGTCAAAATCTACAGGCTCTCCTGAACCAGGTGCTTGCATGGCCTCTGAGCTCGTTTTGGACAGAAGCCAACCAGTTGTCACATATGGAAAGGCTGAGCGGAGGCACAGACGAGGCAAGCCTTCTGATGTGCCAGTGAAGTAGAGCCGTGGTGCTGGGTTAGGCTGGTTGGTGGTGTTTGAGTCCACAGCAAGGACAGTCAGGTAGGGCAAACCTGGGAGAGCATGCCTCTTGCTAATGCAGAGGAGTGCCTGAAAGCCACATCTTCAAGGAGCACAGCTTCTTTGAGTGGAAAGGCTATGCTCCGTTCCACCTTCGGTCTCAGCGCAGTGGACGCCACAAGCCATTCCAGCCGATCCAGCACCAGGAGAAAATCGCGTGACCTGCCTGTTGGGCAGAGCGACACCCGTAGCTCAAGGTCACATGCCACCCTCTCAACGCTGGATTGGCTGGGATGGCTCCTATAGCGTCCACTGCGCTTGGACTGAAGGTGAAACGGAGTATAGTGCAGGGGAGTGCCCGAAAACCACTTCCTTTGGAAGCACAGCTTTTGGAGGGAACGGTGAGTGTGAAGCTAGTGCAGAGGAGTGCCCAAAAGCCACTTCCTTGGGAAGCACAGCTTCTGTAAAGGCCTGCGAGCAAGCAGCCCTTGTCACTGCCGATGCTTCGGGTAGAAAAGCTAGTGCAGAATGCCTAAAACCACTTTCTTGGAAGTTGCAGCTTGTGCAGAGAATGGTGAGCATGAAGCTAGTGTAGAGGAGTGCCCAAAAGCCTCTTCCTCGGGGAGCACAGCTCCTGTAAAGACATGGGAGCAAGCAGCCCGTGCCACTGGCAATGCTTCGGGTGGGAAAGCTAGTGCAGAGAAGTGCTTAAAAGTCACTTCCTCGGGGAGCACAGCTGTAGAGGCTGGTAAGTGGGTGGCCTTTGAAGTGACTGAAACCAAGGTAACGTGCCCTTTCCAAAGCACGGTGGGAGGAGGAAAGCAGCGTGGGTGAAGTACAAGAGCACGAAGCGAGGGTCTCGCAGGCTGTGTAAGGCACTAAACCATACTGCCACTATTGCATCTCCCCACAATTGCTTGGGATGGAGTAGACCCTGCATAGGGTGCCTCTGTTCTTTGTATGTGTCCGATAATCCATTGTCTGGCTTGGGGGAGGACAGCCCAGCATGTGCGACAAAGAGCAGGGCCACTGGAGGCAAGCATCCCGTCACAGCCCTGCTGCAGAACCATTTTCCTGCAGGCCTAGTTTAGCAACTATCCAACCTATCTAGCAGCATTTGAAGACTGGACCAAAAAAGGGTTGCATGTATTTTTTAAAAAAAAAGGTCAAAGACATGTTCACTAGTTCAATCTGATGAATTTAAGTACTCCATGGTTGAGTTCATCTAGTCAAACCAACAGCTAACTCCTTGGCCCAATGCGGTGAACGAGGGCTAAATGAAAAATTGATTGATATTAAGGCGTTTCTTTTGCAACCTTCCCTAGCAACCAGGTGCAGCTCTTGCCATAGTCTGTTGCACCCTGTGCAGCTTGAGAGGATGTATCTCAGCAGCGGCTAATAGACAACAATCGGTGGGGCAACCTTTTCCGAAAAACTGTGCATTAGTTTGATCAAACGCAGGAGGCAGACCACGAAATGTGACAGTTATAAGCATGCACTTTCTGGAATGCTCCACAACAAGGCACTTCGCCTTAGTACGATATGGGGCAGAGTTAATTCCTCTCTACAGAAGTTATTTACTTACTGAAAAAGAACGGGCATGTGTAAGATCCAACAGTTCTCTGTCTGATAGTGTTATGAATATTGTGCGTAAATGTTTTACGTAACACATAAAACATTTCCACATTGGGGTACTTTTCAAGCTGTTCTGTTAGCTGAGGGACTAAACTTCAAACAGGTGAGAGATGCTTTCATTCAGCTATTGCATACAAGAGTTCCAGACCATTGGCAGTGATGTGATACTTGTGCCAAAGTACTACATCTTGCTACATTTGACCAAAATCTGAGGAACTCGAGCCAACATTGCGCCAAAACTTAATTTTAACAACTTGCAATTTGGCCGGAACGATAGGATTGTGTGAGTTTGCAGATCTTTAGAATATTACGTCATATAACATACTAACTCTGTCTGATTTCGCATCAAACACAGACATTACTCGTGTAAGCGAGTGCCATTGTGTTTTGCCTTTTTTCTTGTATTTTGCCGGGCGCATCCCTGAAGTCGCCTACGAAGCTCAGAGGGCACGAATGTTGTGTTCTTAAAGGCTTGTGTTAACACTGACTCCTCGGCATTAGGGGTCTCAAACATGGATTCCAGCGCCATGAAGATACAACTGGCTGGCGTCGAACCGGATGCGGCATGTGCCAGCCAGGAGAGACCAAGCACCGCGAGAGAACTATACAGCAGTCTACCTGTGGGACTCTGAGCAAGAGCATTGTGCGATGGTGGTATGCAACCACCATAGTACCCAAATTTGTGAATTTGGAAACTATGGCCTAAATTTGTACTTTCGACTACTATATTAAACCCAGTGTTTTTTTAATTGCCAAAAGCTTAGTTGTCAAGACCTCATTTATTTTCTAGAATATATCTTATTCGAGACTATTTCTAACACTCGGAAGTTCCGCAATAATTTTCGTGTTCTGTTCTGGCGGGTTAGTTTCGCTGAGTGCTCTTCTCACCGCTCACTGGTGTACTGCAGTGAAGCGACAACCGCGGTGTCGCTTGTGTCTTGCTTCGCTGCAGCGCACCTGTGTGCTAAGGGGAAAGCATACCTCCAAAGCTAGACTGGACGATTTTTGAATAAAATTTGGCTTGTATGTATGATAGACTGACTGCAGTATCGTGGAGGTATCTTTTTCCAATTCTAGTATTAGCAAGGATACTTCAGTATTGCAAATATATTTATGTAGACTCTTCTTTAAGTTAATGTTTTATGCCAACTTTTTTGTTTAGTGGTCACTATTATCTAAGTGTGAGTGAATTAGCAGCTAAATTACCAGAAGTAGAGAATGCAAGCTTGAGAAGAACCTTAGCGAGTTCGGCGGAGTTGTTTATAAGAAGGCATATTTATCATTTACAGGCCAATTTTAGGGGCGAAGCTCCTTAGGGTCTAGCCATGTCCGGCATCCATGCTCACATCGAGTGCCATCCCATCTGTCTTCTTAAAAAAAAGAAAAAAAATGTTTGTGCAGTCAACAGGATTCAAACCTGTGCGGGGAGACCCCAATGGATTTCTAGTCCATCGCCTTAACCACTCGGCCACGACTGCGGGACGAGTAGGGGCTCTGAGGTGTGGTAGTAACTCAAGAGCTGGGGATGAGATGGATGAAACGTTGCATGTAGCCGCTCAACGTCTATACAGGAGAGGGCGCTGCGGTCAAATGCGTATATAATCGCGTTAAACTTTGCATGCATTGGCTCAACGTTTATAGACGAGAGGGCGGCTGTCAAATGCTCAAATGCGTATATAACCACGTTCCATACCACACATTCCATACCAACGCAACCCAGAGCTCAGCACTACCTATGAGCAATAAAAAAAAATCAGCACCATCAGCACTACCTATGAACAAGATCAGTATCATCAGCACCACCGAGAGCTTCGCCCCAATCAGCATCATTCAACATGTGGAGATGCGGTCATTTTTTTTTGTTATGGAGTTCTAGGTATAAAATATAACTGATGTTTCATAATCAAATGACGAGTGCTTTTTTTTCTCTATTAAGAACTGCAGTTTTATTACAACCTCTAGAACTTGAAGGAAACAAATTTAGGCACTCAAAATTATTGCATTCTAGCATTATTTCACTGGGATTCCATACCTAAATTTACAATTCACCACAATTCATGCTGTCCTTTATCTGTCATCTTGTCACCGTGTCTGGTGCGTCTGCGTGCAAGTAAACTGCTAGTTTTGTGCTTGAGGAAATCAGTCCTGCTGTGCAATCGATGATAACAAAAGGTTGCACATAAGTGAGAAGGCAAAGTAGACTCTGCCTAGTTGGACAGGTCAACACATGAATCTTAATGTAATATTTGCAGTGCTATGAATGAAAATAGAATGTGCGCTTGTGCTCCAAAAGTTCTTTTGGCTGCTCCAAGAGCTGCTCCAAAACGACTGAGCGATCACGTCACTGCATTGGCTCTCAGTATCAAACATTGGGTCACCTCCAAACTCTCTCTTTGCGTATGGTTATATTGACAATGTTCCTCCTGATTTTGTCGAGCAACTGTGCAGCATTCTGAAGTTACAATTGGCCACTATAAATGTTTTTATAAAACCTGCACAAAGTCGAGGCCAAGTCAAAGTCAAATTTGGGAGTTTTACATGGCAAACCAACGACGGGCATCTGGCACACCCCAGCGGAGGACTGAGGATTAATTTGGACCACCTGGGGATCTTTTGACGTGCAACCGAAAGCTCGGTTACACGGCGCCTCCTCCGCAATAAGCCTCCGTCAGATTGTGGGCACCTCGGCCGGGATTTGAACCCGCCACATGGGGATCCGTAGGCCAGCGGTCTCGCCTCAGAGCCACCGAGATGGCTCACAAAGTCAAGGCGGCACTCTGGATTGTGGCTTATTCACAATAGCTAACATGCAATACATAGCATCCGGCAAAGATCTTACCTCTGTAAGCTTCTGACAACAGTCAATGAGGACCCATTTACTAAACTGCATCCTAAAGGGAATGACAAAAGACTTTCCCATAATAAATTTTATTGTTTCTCAAGTGCGACCAAAAGACTTCGCTTACGCTGTTCATTGCTTGTGCAGGCAGCCTCTGCTTTGTGCCGGTGCTGTTGGCATTATTCAATATTTAGGTTGTCCGTCCCTCTTTCACGAGGAGTGTCCAGGCAGAAAACCTAATTGTGGCATACAGTTTGCATGCAGTCGAGGGTGTATTGTCACTGGAATGCAGAAGGATAGGCAGAGGTTATCCTAAATGACTGTTTCAAGACCTTGAACTTTATTTACCATACCCGCCAAGTTCGGAAAAACCAAATCCGGGAGACTTTCTAAGCGGGGGGGGGGGGGGGGGGGGGTAAATGTTTTTTAAAAAGAGATATTGATAACAAATGTAAATGAAGACAACTTCATTATATTTATATTGCACTGCTCATGCTAGCGAAAAACTGCTGCGCCTCGCTATCATAGCAGCCGTTTGTTACGACGGCAAAAACCACTTATTTAAGTGCGAGGAGGGAAGGGGGGGATTTGAGTTTTTTGGGAGATTTTTCTGGCAATCGTACTAATTGGTCAAAATTCGGGAGTCTCCCGGGTAATACGGGTAACTTGGCAGGTATGATTTACCCTTGTTATGTTTATTCTTGTTATTCTTTACCTTTGTTATGTTTCCACCTGCATATTTCTTACTTTTCATTATTAGAGTTTGATATGACAAAAACTGACTGATATATTTGAAAAGGCATGTGACCCTGTAATTAGTTGCAAGTTATTATTACAATTGTGTTCAAACACTCATCGTGGCCAACAATTTCAGTAACAATTGTTGTAAAAAAAAAAACAAAAAAACTTGCTCTCGAGACTAATAGATGGATAATAATAGCTGTACCCTTTATAATGGGTGGCAGCTTCCACCACCTAGCCTAAAACATTAACAAAAACCAGAAACAACATCCACTGCCTCCTCCCCCTGGCGAGGGAGTCGCCAATTTTCCTCTAGTCAAACCTTGTCAGCATCAGCAGATTCCTCACGACACCGCAGTAAATGTTGGGGCTTAAGTTTAATGAAATAATTCGCAACTGGTTATCAGGTCACACCTTATCATCTGCAACAGAGTGCCCTCTCCATTTCAAATACCGTCTTTTTTCCCTTATATTTAGCATAAAAAAGTACTATGTACAGCTGCTGATTCCTATGGGGGACAAGACAAAAACAGCTTAGTAATTTGAATTTTTATGCTTTGGTGCATGGTGCTTTTAATCTTTTTCTTTTCTTTAATTTAGGTCTTTTGGAGGAGCCCGACTGCTAGAGAGCGTGCTCTAAGGTGTTGGATAGAGAAACGGCTTCTGTCAGGAAGTTGTGAAAACAACTTCCAACTACAAGATAAGCATTCATGCCCACGGACCAACAAGCTTCTTTTTTTTTGTTGTTAATGTTCCTTTTTCTTTTTAGTTTGCATTTAGTTCATTTCTTTTTTTGTGCTTGTGGTAGGTCTTATTTTGTTGAAATAAACTTTTTGCATCCATTTCATTCATGCTATTCTTGTTGCAAAAACACCGGCAGCAACATTCGTTCAAGATAATGCTGCAGAACAGGTTACATTGAAGCAAAGCAAATGTATCAAAGGGACTGACAATTGAAACAGTTAGCATATTAAACTTCATACTTCTTGGAAGGCTCGCTGATATGACTGCTGCACCAAAGGCCTCAACCTGCTATATGCTGCTAAAATTAACCAAAATACTATGATGAATTTGTGCCAACGCTGCACGAAAAGCTAGACGTCTGCTCGCTACTTTGAGATTTACTCGGAGCTTGGTACCTTGCTGGATCATTATGGTAGAGGATGGTGCTCGTTCTCAAAAATACAGGCTATTGATTGGACTAACACACTATTTGATTTTACCTTCGTATGGAACAGGGACAGTACACTTAATTTCCCTAATAGTCCTCATTATTTTAAGTTTGTTGAGGTGGCCACACTAGCTTTGGTGAGTGCACTTCTCGATAGGCTTTGGTGCACTGTGGAGAAGACACTCGTACTCTAAACAGCAGTTTTGCTTCCCTGCAACACACTTTCGTACTAGGGGAAGACTTACCTAATGAGCAGGGTATTAAGAAATTAAACATCTGGGATATGGTGCATGTTGATCTGACAATAAAACCTTGCAGCAAAATTGCAAAAAATTAACTGCAGCTATTATGTAGGTGTGCATGTGACAACAAAACGGCGAAAAAGTATTCCGGAATGCAGATACTTATAGAAATACATTTGTTCCCGAATGGTGCTACGTGAGGAGGGTATAATTCGTGGTGAATATGAATGGTAACTTATGCTTGTGCTCCTCTTTTTGTGCCATTTTAAGCACTACCCCTTTGCTCAATCTCTTTATTTATCATTATGCCGCTAGAAAAACATGACACCCCCCTTGAACCACATAGTTATAGAACGGTAAAGACTGCGTATCATGCCTGACAAAACGCGTCTGCCCAAAATGAACATTGTTTTGCCATGAGGGCGCAGAACCAGTGCAGCCGCCGCGTTGGGACTGGCGCTGTGATCGGCTTTCGGAGCAGAAGCACGGGGTGTCGTCTGCATCTGTTAGCTCTCGTTTCACCGCACCACGTTGTATGCTACATGTTATTATTCGCAGTTTGATGAGACCATTCGCATTTCCTTAGTTTTAATGTATAAAAACGAAGTCTTTTCTGTGGATGTTTCCTTACTCCAGTCTACTAAAAAGTTTTATGTATGAAATGCGTTTGTCTAGATTCCTTCACATTCATTTAGCAATAGCAGATTCAGGCCAAGTCTCTAGAATTTCGCATTTAGATGATAGATGCGCAGCATCAGGATGATTTCACGTCTGGAGTTACTGGAGGCCGTGCGCGGTCAGGAGCGGTCACTTCGAAGACGAAGGCCTGACGAGAGCGTTTTGGCCAAAACAGTTATCAACCGTCACTTTGGTGTCAAGTTGAAGCATTTATTCTGATTCTCAAGAAATATTGGCATGGAACTAGCCTGCCAATGCCGATTCTCTGCGTTTTTTTCCCAGGCCCACTAGTGGGCTTCCACAAATACCAGCGGACAAAGCATGCAGTATTATGCTCAGCTATGGGGCATGCAAGTGCCCTTGTATTAAATCCCAGACCTCTGCAATGTATCGGGATCGTCAGTCTGCATCCAAGAGCTACTCAAGGTGGGGGCTATCAAGAGTGTGATACTTTTCCTGTGTCTTTTAAGAAGAATATGAACATAGCACCACGTAGCATCAAAAAGAAACAATTTGCACAAGTCAATCTTTCAACGCTTACCACAGGGAGCCAAACCTGTGCAAGCAGGTGCGTAAAACGCTCTCAGAATATCATAATTGAGCACATTCCTACCCTAGGTTAGGATCTTGATTCTGTGTCCACCATGGGTGCATTATTTTCTTAAGTGAAAGGAAATGTAACCTCTCACTGGGCGTTATTGTTAAACATTGCAGACATTTGAGCAAGAGCTCTGAGAAATGGCACCACAAGCAGAGATGGGCGAGGAGTGTCATCTGCTCTTGTTGTCTGCTTCTGCACAGACGCTGAACTGACTCCGGAGCTGGTGCAAGCTTTTGAGGAACTGGGTCTGAACTCGTTTAGAACTGGGATGAATCGAATGTGCCAGTGCAGCGGCTGTGCAACTTCAGGGTGAATCGAATGTGCCAATTCCTGCACTGCTGAACTAGTTCAGCCAATTCAGGCAAATCAAACAGACCTCTTATGATGTTGTACACCCTCACTATAATAGTACCCTTAAAGGGGTATTCACACGAGGGAGAAATCCCGGGGATTTCTCCCCGGCACGCGCGCATCACGAGATGAAAACGCGAGTCTTTTGCACATCGCAAAGCCTGACGTTTTCGTCGTGGGATGCGCGTGCCGGGGAGAAATCCCCGAGATTTGTCCCTCGTGTGAATACCCCTTAAATGTCAGTAGCAGACTCTCATCAGGCAACCACCGAAACGGCACCTTCTGTCAGATGCTGGGACGACCGGCGTGTCGCAGAAGAGCACGAGAACACGCATGCCAGTGAGCACAACAAGAATGTCTAAACCACGGTCTGGAAACAAAAGGTAGCAACCTGAAATTACATGTACCACCCATCTCGATGCATGGCACGCCTGGCAAGAAAGCCGGTTTGGGCACGACGTCACATAGATAAGAAGTGCAAGACATCCTCTCATGGAGTTTTAAGCTAAGACACTGTGAAAAACTTGTCTAACTCTATGCATTTTTTATTAAAGGAATTCCTTGCTTTGAAACTCGCATAGGCACATTTAAAATCTTATATTGTGACCCATACAAAAGTATTTAATATTACTGGTGCGACACTTTTTCTAAGCCTCAGAACTGTCTACTTAAGTAAAGGTGTCTAATGCTGTCCAGCTTCACCTCATTTATTCACGCAAGACAACTAAAGAGCTTGAACAAACATTCACTATATCAAAGCAGAAAAAATATGTAACTTCACATGTAAAAAAAAAAACGTGTTTCCCCTCTGAATTGCAGTTTGATACTAATAAATGTTGCAGGCCTTATCAGCAAAAATTGGCTAAAGTGCTAGCCGAAGAAAAAGAAAAAAGAAACTTTTTGTGTTGGGATTTGCCCTTACAAGGTGCTTCATTTGCATTGCACACCCTAGTTAAGTGTCTGAGCATTACATGCCCCAGGCACTAAAACGATAAATACCTCGTTGCCTGAAAAGCACGTTCTAGCTTCGATCCGCAATTACAGTTTTGCGAATTCGCCAAGCCTAGTAAATTCTAAATAGTTTTCTTCTGCACTTGAATGCTTTAGGGAGAAGGATGGAATTAGAGTTCGATTTATACAGTTAAATTTTTGTAAGGATCGTTGGCTTTGCCAAGTGTTAGCTACAAAATAATGCATTCGCCAAAAAGCATAACATTTCAAATGTAACTATTTCGCGAATTGAAAACAGCAGCCCAGGTTCGACACATACGAGCGGTCAAAAATACACGGCATGAGAACGACGCAGCAACCGGCAACATCACAGGAATTTCGTAACAGCAGAGAAAAAAAAATTAAATTACACCCATTCGCTCGGCACAACTATGATTTTATTATGTATAAAGCAACACAAGAGTTTCAACTCACCAACGCAGGTTCGATGTAACGTTCAGCGTGCTTGGGCCGCTGGGTAAGACCAAGGAAGTTTTGTCTAGTAGAGTATAGTTATGACATTTATTCCATTCCTGATGCGCTTATCGATCTTTTAACGAACCAATTCGAATGTCACCACTGAAAATGTTTGCAGAAAAGCCAAAAACGTAAAATATTTCAAACCTCCTGCACCTTGTGCACAGGACTGGTGAGCGCCATGACACAACAGATCCGCAGAAATTGAAACACGTTTGAATGTAAACATAACAAATTTGTTTTGAATTTGCAAAGTTAATAGATCTTGTTTAATTAACAACATTATTTTTTATTTTATTTTATATTTCTATAAGCATGCGGTAAGAAACAGATTGGAAAATCATTCTGTGTGGTGGTATCGTGCTATTCTTTATGCCGCGAAACACAAACAACATGGCGGTTGTGAGATGTCGGCCCGTTGTCTTTTTTGAGGATGTACTGGGTGTGCGCCACTGCAGAAATACAGTGGGTGCGATTTTCGGACTTAAGGAAACGGTGGTGGTGATGGTGGTGGTGAGGGGGGAGGGGGAGGGTGCGAGGGAAGGGAAGGGGAGCAAGGGCACAAGCAACGGGCCGGCATAACGACAAGTATTGTTTGTGTCGCTTTTTTTTTTAAGTGTTTTTTAATGAACAGTTGGGGGCGGTCGTTTGTTTGCTGAAACGTTCGACCAACTGAGTGCCATCCCGTTGTGTTCTGCTCTTTCAGAAGAGAATATACGGTATACTATTTCTGCTATTGACTGGACACAGAACGGAAGAGGTTGATACGACTATTTATTATTGTAAAAAATAGACACAGCACAATAAAAATGCAGACTGAGAGGCACGTAGAACGAGCGCTGTGTTTACATGGTCGGACAGAACGGTGTGTGTAATGTCATTCATGTGATGCATCACAAAAGGTGCATAGGATCCTAGAACAGATACTACATACTACTGAAAGCCAGAGCCGAACTTCAACTGAAGACACTCTTGAAGAACACGGAACATACCGTGGTGTTTGTAATCAATGTATCTGATGGAACGTTGAGCTATCCTGAAGTTCTCTCGGTGCGTGAATCTTGTGTATTAAACTGACTGCACTGTGCACTTGTCCCTTTTTTCTTCTTCTCGGACCCTTATAAATTATTTTCCTAACCACCGTCTTTTTCTCCTCTCCTAGCTGCCATGAAATCTTCATGTCGTGCCATATTCCTTGGGGCCATACTGACATCTCACTGTATAAACATGCACAACATCCGACTTGCTTTGCTTTTGGGGAATCTGTGTGCTAGCGCACACCAGCTCGGAGCGCGTGGAGCGAAAGTTCGCGCTGCAGAACCCAGGGCTTGGGTTCAATCCCTGCCCGCTTCGATCTGGATGAGCATCGTACCGGCGTGCGGATGTGTATCACTACTCCGTGGTGAACATTAAAGACCCCAGGCTAGCGGTTGTACTGCACTGGCTAAATTGCTCATCTACAGCGAGTGACTCGTCGCAGCTCTAAAATGGCTGACCAAATACACCTTGTATAAATATTCACACGACCATTTATTTTAGATGTTGATGACCTGTGCAACACGCGTTCGTTTTTCACCACACGCAAAAAAAAAAAATAAAAAAACTAGCAGCGTTTATTTTCTCAACTTAACAGACAGAACAAGCGGCCACCTGATCTGGAGCCAAAGCACATGACACGCGCTGAGTTCCAGATATTGTGATGGTTCGGCTACTGTCGTCATTGCAGCGATTGGACGCGGGCCACTACCCGATTGCTTCTCGAGCTAGTAATTACCACGAGCCCAAATCGAGTGCTCACGCAATGCTCGGGTCCAATCTATGAACCGCATTCAAATATCGTCATTGGGGTGTACTGCGATCCCGCAGCTACGTCATCAAGTTTTGCGAAGGAGAGGCTGAAAGAAAACGCTCGCTTTTGTCCTTGAAATGACATCGCAACAAAGGAGTTTCTTGGTCAGTGGCGTTGCGTGCGAGTATCCTTGAGTCCCACTAGTGCCAGTAAACTCGTGTAAAGTGAAAAACATTCGAAGTGAATATATGCGATATTTAATTGGAATGTTGGTCGTTTTTCTTTAATTTTTTCTGCGACTTCGACTGCGTGGGGTGAAAAAGGAACGCTTGTTTTATAGGTCATTAACGTCAGAATTAACTCGGCTTCGCGGACCCCTATAATACCTCCGCGGAACCCCATTGGAGAACCACTGGTCTGTAATAAAGGATTAATTCAGCGCAAAATGCTGCTGGTAAGCATCTGTGATCGGTCGAAAAGAGCTTCACGCTGTCGCACATGACGCCATTCCGCGCTTGCACGCGTTAAACGATACCAAGAGAAGCGCGTTCCGACATCGTTTTATATCGGATGAATTGGGGTGAAAAAGCGACCAGAGCTATAAAATGTACAACAAACTAACTATGGCACAAAAGGACGACGGAGGCATACTGGGATAAAGGGAAATTCAATGACGATGGCCCGTGGTCTGCGACATGATTATCAAGTGCGCTCTTACGTTGTAACAGCTAATCTAAAGGTTGTAGCAAGATCAGTGGCATAGACAGGAATTGTTTTCGGGGCGGGCGGGGGGGGGGGGGTGGAGAGAGAGAGAGAGGGATGAAATGCTTTTGCGAAGGGGGGAGGGGGGGCGGCTGAAGCTCAGGGGTGAAGTGAAGCCCCATAAGCCTCCCCCTGTGATAAAGAGGGGCATCGCATCGCTCTGCCTCCGGTCGGCTCTGTTGAAGTCCTGTCCGCATGTAGTTAGTGAAAGTTTTGACCTCCAGACACTTCGCTTGGAACACTCCGGGTTTCCCTCGGTTTTAATACAGGGAGTTGCGGAATCCCTGCTAAAGAAGTTGAAATGCTCTTCCGTTGTACCTAAGAGGAAACCAAAGAATTTTGTAGTGCTACCTTATATTCATAAGGTGTCGCACAATCTGAAAAGGATAGCATCAAAGTTCGACGTGGACGTTGTCTTCACTGCCCCGTGCAGATTGTCAAAATTGTGCGCTATGGTGAGCGGGCCGAAAGTGAAGAAACCTGTTTGTAGCAAGAAACACGTGACAAAGTTTGTACCTCGTGCCACTGAGGTGGTTTACAGGACTCCTCTAACGTGTGGCCGTGTTTACATAGGCCAGACGGGACGTTGCTTAAGTGATCGACTTCGAGAGCATGCGGCTTCTCTTGGCAACAATTACGGTTCCCACTTACCGGGGCATTGTAGAACTTGTGGTTGTTCCCCCAAGCTGGACGGTGCGAAGGTGGAGGGACGAAATAAAGGAAGGAGGGAACGAGAGTTGCTGGAGGCAGCGAAAATACGTGATTGTGACAAAGACGTTTGCATAAGCGTCGCATCGGTGTATATGCAGCAGAAAGAGTACCATTTCATTAACACTATCTAACTTGACAATATTAACGCAGCGTTTTTTCTATTCTTTTCTCGTTCGGATTGTGCGGCGGGGTGATGTAGCTGTTTTGCTGACTTTCTGGAACAGGCGGTGGGCGGTATGAATGTGCGCATTTGGCGGTACGCCCTGTCTCTGTTGAACGAGACTAAGCGCGTGCATGGCGATAGCAAAGTTGGAAGCTTTCAATAAAGTTTAGTTGCCAGTTAGCGTTTGTCCTGTGTGCTTCTTCGTCTTTTTGTACCGTCTCTTTTGCGCTATTTTTAATATGAATCTCCCCCTGTCCCATACCAATTTAGCTTTGTCCTAGTATACACCTTTCCAATGTTCACAAGTCCACAGCCCAGCGCACAACTCCAAAGCCTAGCAGGCGCCATACGTACAAACAATGAAAACGGCGCCTGCCAGGGGCTCTTAGATTGAGGGAAGGAACGAGAAATTAAAAGAAAGGAACAGACCAGGGTTCAAGGATTAAGACAAGTGACAAGTAGATATGGTAATTTGGAGATGTGCATCTTATAAAGGACGATTACAAAAATTGTTTGTTGCTGACTAATAAAGCGTTGTGATTTCTTCTTAGTAACTCATGTACGTACTGTGACGCTTGAAGAGAACACGGGAGCGCATGGACCCCGCACCCGCGTAGATGCCGGCTGCGGAACCGCTGCGCAGCCGCAAAATGGGAGGGGCGTGACGTCCAGCGCGTCGTCTGCTACGGACGGAGCCACGCGCTGCCAGGTTTGCCCGTCAAGGGAAATTCACTCATGCACTTCGAAGGGTAAGAGAAGGAGTGTGCGATCACTGCTTTCATTCGAATTTTGCACTGTCATTCCTAACTTCAACACTACACAGAGTTGATATTTCGTGAATCATGCTGCGCTATTCGACAGCCCTGTTTAACAGGAAACGACAGTGTCTTGCTTTAAATAACGCGATGGACCTGTTGGTGCCGCCTTTTGGCGTTTATTTTTATCGTAAAGCCAGGAAAAAGAAAACAATAACAACGAAGAAACGAAGAAACACAGCGTGGCTGTATGAAAATACTTTTGCCCAGATAACGTTGCATGAGAACCATAATCAGCACCAGCTACGGGATTGTTGGTATGTGCCCGAACAATTGTAGACAGTTCTCGATAATCGATTCAGATATGGTAAGCCGAGCGACCTTCGAAGTGCGGGAGTAAATTTCCTGTGGCGGCAAAGCAGCCAGCGCGCGGCTCCGGGTCCACACCAGACGACGCGCTGGACGACACGTCCCTCCACGGCTGCGTAGGCGTTGCGCAGTGTTCTGCAAGTGACAGCCACCAGTTGAGGCAGACTACCTTCAGGCTGTACAAACATACACACAACACAAAATTTTTCGCGGTGGACCACCCACTCGTGGGGTCGTGGCACGTGTCTTGCGCGTTTCCACAACAATGGTTGGTGGTAGTAAAAACGACTTTATCAAGGCAGACTACATGAAGGTTATTAAGGGGCCGCATGGCGCCATCTCCTGCAGAGTTTCTGAAGCCATTGGCCGCTGCCTTCGTTTGCTTTTCATAAAAACAACACAATACGTTACAAAAAAAAAAAAAGTGGGGGGGGGGGGGGCTTGGTTCTATTATTGCACGTCGCTGAGAAAGCATGGCTACCTTATTTCCGAGTGCTTTCGCGTGTCTTCATAATTTCAGTGAAAAGGAGATGTTTTTCCATCAGGTGAAGAAGTCAACTCTGACTTAGCGATGAGGGCGAAGACACTGGAGGAGATTGCAGTTGTGGAGATACTCCACCAAATGTACCTCTTCCTAGGGGCCATACACCCAAGATCTTCCAGATTTTCTTGATGTTCCTTTCACTGTCACCTACCTGCCAAGTCTACAGGCACATTTTCAGGAAAACGCCTAACTCCTCCCCCCTCCCTCCCCACACTTAAACAAGGAGTTTTTGCCGTACGGCAGCAATGATGGCGAGGCCCAGCTGTATCTCGCTAGCATGAACATGTGCAGTACAAATGTAAGGAAGTTGTCTTCATGTAACTCATTGTCAATATTGCTTAGAAAAAAAAAAATGTTAGTTTTTCTTTCAAAGTCCTGTTAAGTGCGCTTCTTGTCGAGCGTGGGAGCACTGCGGAGAAGCAACACACACACACAAAAGCGACCCCCGCTGATGTTTCTTCTCTGCAGTGCACCGGTGCTCGGTAAGAAGCGCACTCAACGGCCAACCCGCTGGAATCAACACTTGGGAAATTATGAATATCGCAATGGGGGTGCTTGGGAAATAAAAGCACACTTTCTGCACGCGCGCGCCTGGTGTTTAAAAATAAACTAAAATTTTGTGAATGTTTATATGTACGTGTAGTAAAGTATTCAAAATAACTGTGGCTCCAATGCAAGATTATATGATAGGTAGATATGCCCAGACAACCTGCATTAACCATTCGTAATACATATCTTTTTAATTAATTCGAGATTGAAAAAAGAATATTCGCATATAGCGAGGCTTGTAAATCCACTCAATTTCAATCAGGTATAGATGCAGCTCTATACTATAGGTTTCATTTTATGTTGAATACGTAATTTACTTGTCATCCCAAGGCATGGAACTTTCTGAGGTCACAGTCTGTAAATATAGTGAGATTAAAATTAGCTCATAAATGGACAAGTGGAAGCTTGAGTACAACCTTCACGAGTTTAGCTGGATTTTCGTTTAAGCATGGTGCAACAGTCTGGGCTTTGAGAAACCATTCAGTATTTGATTTGAAAGTATTTAGCCAAAACCACTATTTGCTTCAAACTCAAAATCTGCTATTGGCACATGACTAATAGATACCTCACCCCCACCAATTTAATGAATGCATAAAAATTAGTACTATCAGCCAGGAAAAAATTGCAAAGCTCAAGTTTCTATATGAATTAGCTAACAGCAACTTCAACATTCCCACAGGAAATCATCTTACCCCTACTGGTAAACGGCTAACAAGATATAACCATGTTAAACTTTATAAAGAACTTCCAACCCACAATAAGTGCTTCCAATATTTCTTTTCCCCCAAGTTGTCAAAGATTGGAATCGCTTGCCGTGAAACATTGTACATTCTAGTCTAGAGCATTTTCTCATTAATTTGGAAGTGCACCTGTCGATATAGGCTTGCATACCACTATCTTCAAATGTGTACTAAAAAAACAAAAATCTTTTTGTATGATGTACCACCCTAAAACAATCCCAAATGGGACTAGTAGTATTGGAAATAAATAAATAAATAAATAACCCTTATAGGCCCTCTTGATGCTTCAACCTTTAAGACCAACTTCATTCCAGCGCTTCATTGCACTGCAGACAACTGCACTTGTAGTGCAATGGTGATCCACTATTCTGATTCCATAGCAAAAAAGTTTAATGGCTAAAAATTTGAGAAAGGTTGCCGTACCAAGACACTTTTTTTAGACTTTGCATGAGAAATAAAGTTAAGCTTATCATGAAATTAAAGGCACCACCTAGAAATTTATGCCCCTTCCTGATGCAGATACAGGCTCTATATAATTTTAAGGATGAATTCAACGATAGCCCACGGCAAGGCAAAACAATTTACACAGACTGTTTTCTTGAGTGAGAACTTTGATTCATTTCTGTCTGCCTTTTTAGGAAGTTTATTTTTGGCAAGCAGTAGCCAGGGGTGACAGCGAAATGAGGATAAAAGTGGCAGGCATCTCTCCCAAAATTCACTGAAGTCACTCCAGTGAATTGTTTCTTGTTGAAGACCATGAGGAAAAGTTGTTGGGCAGGTGAAAATTGCCTGTTTCGATAAACAAGATAAAACACCTTGTTTATCGAAACAGGCAACTTTCACCTTTGACACACAATGTTGGGTTTGCTTCAACATAGGCTGTTTGAGGCGGTCTGTGGAAGCTAGTTCTGGTCCATTGACTTTGTAAAATGTTTCTTATTCTTCATAAAGACAAGATGTGGTTCAGTGTTCATTTAGATCTTTTGCAGTGAATGATTTGGTGGTTGCTCTGGTGGGGGTCGGTACTGGCCTGCTGCCTTCAAAGATCTTCTCTCGTCTTTCAACGTAGGTCCCAGTCTTGGCGAGTGTTGCTGCAGGGTGTCAGGGAGCTACCAACTCAACCGGCAAATGAAGCAAAGTGCCATAGACAAGTTGAGCTGAGGAACAGGCACAGTCTTCTTCGACAGTTGCTTAAAGAACAAGAAAGATGACAGGGGGAGATCCAATGAATGATTTGGATTGTGATTGGTCATAATTGAAGCCTTTAGTTGGCAGTGAAAAGTTTCAACGAGACCATTGGCTTGCGGATGACAGGCAGTCTCATGTGTCTGGTTCCCAGCAGCACAGAGAAGCGTCAGAAAAAAACCGCCTCAAACTGTTGCTCATTCTGTTGCAACCTCAATGGGCGTGCCGGAATCGTGTGAACCAGGTGTTAATGAAAGCTGATGTAATGGTCTCGGCTGCATGCGATGTCTTGTATAGGTGTCGCTTCCAGCCAGCAGGTAAGCCAATCCACAATAGTGAGGAGGTATCGATAGCCTTCGCAGGGTAGTAGACGTCCAACAAGGCCGATATGAACATTTTCAAAACAGCTGGCATGAGGCAAAAGTTTCTCAAGTAGTTATGGTATGCCAGTGCATTTTCACTTACTATCATCGTAAACACGCTCCTAGCTGTAGAACTTGGCATAGGCTTCAGCTCGACACCTCTGTGCCCCACGGAAAGATTTTAGGCACCATGCTGAATGTAGCCTGCTTTTAAAGTTCCAAGGAAAGCTGTGGAATGAGATGCGCCCTCTCTAGCTGGAAAGACCCTAGACCAGCTATGTGCCTCAGAAATAAACCCTCGGGGCAATTCTACGGTGACGGGTAAAACTAACTTTAGCATGGAAGGAGAGGGGGGCACCGGGTAAAACTAACTTTACCATGGAAGGAGAGGGGGGCACCAGAGTGGGGCTTTGTGTCAACCTCAACAAGGAGTTTGCCCTACGCCAACTTTTTCATACGAGTTTCGTTCATAGTCAAGAAAGGGCTCACCATGTAGTACATCACCAATAGTACAATACGAACGTCTCAAGCACCTAAGTTACCGACAGCCCATATCGAGCTACTTCACTTACCGGGGCGCGTACCCCCCTCTCCCTTTTTGGCCCCCCCCCCCCCCCCCCCCGTTCACCGCCCGATCAGCAGCATCAATACCCTTCACTCAGGGGCGCGGTCATACACGTCGTAGTTGAACGCAGTCAAGAGGGTGACGGCGAGGCAGGCGAAACGAACGACCCAGTCGACGCAAAGCCTTCACGTGCACGCGAGCTGCAAACTCATATGCTTGAGCTCAGTCCACCCACTCTACGCCACACCAGCTGGAGATATCGAACGACCTGCGCACCGCTCGAGTTCCACCACCTCACCGACGCGTCTGACCGCAGACACCGCGCTGCACCAGCACCAGCTGCACTCGACGAATTGACGCTCGACGGACTTTGCCAACGCCACGAACGCGCCAACGCCAGACCGCCACCGACCGCCAGACCAGCCAGGCGCTAGCCAGGGCAGGCGGGCAGGAGGGACAGGTCAGGCGCGCAGAGCCCGCAGAGCCGCAGGCGCGGCGCTCTAAGCGACGTCATAGGATATTGATATAATGAGACAAACTAATTTACAGTATGTCTACAATGCATTAGACTTTATAGCACCGCTTTTTTACATAAAATAATAGCTCAATAGCCTTATTTTATTTATACCACGTGACCTTTTAATTTCAAAAGTGCATAAAAATACACTGTAAATATATTTGTGGGCTATAGAAGTTTAAGATATGGCTGAATATATAAAATTAAAGTAATTTTATATTAATTTTATAAGTCACGTGGTTTTATACGTCACTTCCGGTGTCGAAGGAGCCTTGTCTGTGTGGATGTGGCTCCAGCGACGGCCGTCCGAGAAGCCACTGCCATCTTTATTCGCTGGGCTAAGCATTATAAAAGGGACAGAGCGGTCCGAATGTCTCCGCATCTTGATAACTTTTCTGTCGCTGTGCCATCGGCACGCTACCGTTTGACAGATGAATTCCTTTTTCAGGCGAGATGCTTGAGCAAACCTTTTTCGGAACGCTAATTGCTGTCTTGACTTTCAAATCAAATCGTTTTTATCCGCTGGATTAAGCACTAATCAACTGAAAAGGGGCAGCGGTCCGGCTACGCCTTTTCGCCTCGACGGTCTCAACAGCAGCGCAGCCATCTTGTTTGTTTACGTGACGTCACGGAGCGCGAAGAAGTCACTCGCGTTCCAAAAAATTCTCGGTGCACGAAAAGCGCGCTCGAGTTTCAGTCTCCGGTGGCACTCCTGTCCGTTTAGTGGAAGGAGCACCAAACTCTCGCGCTCCGGAGCACGGACTTAACGCGCCCAGTCGCGACACCGCTCGGGCTGCAAAAGCGTGAACCGTAGCTGAGATGGTCGACGTCGATACTGAAAATCGCAAGCAGAATCGAACCAAGTGAATTAGGCATAACAAGTCGGTGATGTTCACTGGTAATGATGATCAACATCTCCTTGTATCTACTGTTTACATCAAGCCTGCTTACCAACCTTCAAATGTAAGTCTTTTGAGGCCTGCACTTACTTCTTATCACAAGTACCGGGTCAACATTTGGTGTACGGGCCGGCGTCGTCTAAGAGAACAGACGACAAGCAGAAACGTTTGAAAGAGCAGACCAACGTTCAGTTCCGTATCTCCTCGGCGCGCCTGTGGGGTGGAGGCGGCCCGGCGCGGTCCCCGCCACCGCAGCGCTGCGGTCGAAGGTTGCGCCATCAGGACGATCGCCGCTCCCTTGCGCGCAATGTTCAGTACGCCTACTGCAGCCCGGGATCTCGGCTGATTTCGCGAGTAACGCGCTATTACTTTAATTTCGGTCGTTTTTGAACAGAAGGTAACTTGCAAATGATGTAACACCGAAAATAATACGTACGTGCAAGCGGTTCAGCCTTGGCCCGCAGCGGTTGTCACTATGCTTGGGTGCCTCACGTCGTCAATAAAAACGAGCGAGACGAGGATCGTTCGCGCGGTCGGTATGAATTTATTCCATATATTCACAGAAAGCACGTAGTGATTTAATGTCGCAAAAAAAAAAAAAAAAGAAAAGCTGCGCGTCGCAATCGCGCCGTCCTGGGCATTTTGCTTTTCTTTTTTGTCTTACAAAATATATCGATCTTACCTATGCTATTTTAGAAGATTTGCTCAACTTGCAATTTAGTAAAGTATCTACAGAAACTGCTCATTCACAACACATTACACAAGCCGCAACACAATCAATTTTATTTTGCTAACTCTCAAAAAATAAAAAAAGGGCTTCAAATCACGCGCAAAACAAAGCCTGTTACAGTTAAAGCTCCACTATACAAGCTTGGCCTTTTTCCTTTCTCTTTGGGCCCTTATGGCACTATCGTTTTCTTGGCACTTTTTGCGTGCGAAAAAGTGCATACGTGTCACCAAATAGAAGTGAATAACCTCGGCTGTGAATTCATTAAGATGTTGTGGGCAGCCAACAGAGTTGGTGCCACTCTTCATTAGGGAATCTAAAACCTTCCAAAAAAGATCACCAAAAGCATCTTCCTTGCATGCTTCCTTGCAGGTTCGGCTCAGTATGTACTCTACAGTGCCTATGCAGGCAAAGAGCCGTTCAGACGGGTACACCAGACTACCTGTGGCATAGGCACACTCAGTTACGAGTACTGCCTCAGGAGGCAGATCATCTTGCACACCTAGAGCGTTTTTTCTACAGTTCTCGCAACTTGTATTCTTTTTTACTTTGAAGGCTACATACCCTGCTAAATAGTAAAGAGCTGTTTTTTCTGGTGTAGGAGCATTGTACATATGGTCATTACCACTGTTAGGCATATCATTGAGAGGTATGGACATAAGCTGGTCCCAAACATGTTTTTTCAGTGCACTTTTCTGCAAAAGTGCCTCGCGTCGTCTCCCCCCGAGACTCTCAAATGTACTGAGCAGAACACGGTCGCTGCCTCCCTCGCAGTTTCCTTTGACAGCTACCTTGACAGGGGTGTAGAGGGAAAGCAAGCGAAATAGCTGGCTGAACTTCGTCACCGTGGGGTGATCTTCGTCTCCTCCAAAAGACCTCACAAGCCCGAAAAACCTCTGAAAAAGTAATAAAATGATACGATAGGTTTCAAAGCTCCAGAAAAATTAATGCGAAAGTCAAATTACCTCAAGTGGGTCCTGATTCAAGCTTGCCGTCAAGACGTAGTTGACATTTCTCTCATGTAGAAAGCTGATTAAAGATGCAACAGACATCAGTGTTACACGAAGAGACTCAATAGTCTGCTGAGACGCAAAGAGCTTGATTGTCTTCTTTGCTTCGGTTTGGTTCATCATTTCCACGAACCTTTCCAGAAACTGCAAGAACAAAAAGGCGGTGCGACAGGTCATTTGGCACTCTGGCCTGGACGACAAGGCAAAATAATTTGTGAAGCAGCACCAGTTCTTTTTTTTTTCAATGATGCTTGAGTGCCTGGCTCTAAAGATCATAAGAGAGGAACATATGTCTCTTTGCTTACCTTTATTCTGGGCGATCCTTTCTTTATTCCAGCTTCAGGAACTTTGACATTTAAAATGTCAAAAAGGTAATTCAGAAGGGAAGTAAACTTTTCTGTTTCAACACTGTCAGCAAAACCAGGTACCTTAAGACGCCGGTAGACACTTAGGCCTGTTGCAACGCTGCGGCTGAAGAGCTGAAAGCAGTGTTGTCCTTTGTATTCCCAGCAATTGTAAACAAGCACACAGCTGCACAACCAACTTTAGCTTGCTGGATGCCAAGAATGCAAATAAATTAATCGGAATTGTAGAGACATGGCAGAGGTATGCAAAGTGTCAATAAAGATTTGCTTAGAAATAGCAAGCAAACTTGCAAGGGAACTTACGTCAATGAGGATTAGGGGTGAGTGTGCAAAACAGAATACCTGGGTGGCTAGACGAACATTCATGGACTGAAGTCTCTGTGGCTTGACATGGTACTCTGTCAAGTTTGGTACTACCCTGATGTCAGATTTCTTTTCGACTTCGAAAAGTTGTTCATAATGATGATAATTCACTTGATAATCTCCTATCTGCAAAGAAAGAAGTGATTAAACTACGACATATTTCCAAATTACAACTGAAAAGCACTGAAATTCACTTCATTGCATCTGTTACAAAGACTAATATATAAGTAAGGTTTGGTTGTAGCATGATTCAACTTACTTGTCCATATTTGTGCTTCATCATGTGATTTCGAACACACTTGATTATGTGTGGAACATCGCATATGAAGTGGAGATGCCCACCAGGGAGGCATGGGTGCTCTATCTTGCATTGAGGGCTGTCGAGTTTTCCTGTAATCCCAAGCTCTGTCCACATCGACTTATTGTTGCCGGCCCCATCGCTGATTACTGCCAAGGCTATGGCACCGTGCTGGTGTAGTTGTAGCACCGAGTTCATAACCATTTTTGCCAACACCCACCCTGGCGCTGCTCCTTTCGTTGCGTAGGTTGCAATAGGCTGAACCCATGACTCAAACATAGGATTAAACATGACCACTAAAGCATGGTCAGCTAGCTTGTTTATGTTAGCCTCGGCAACATCACCAAAGTCGACGAAGCCATCAAATTTGCAGGACACTCTATTAAATTCAGTTGTTTCTCTCAGCTTGACCTCATTAATGATTACACAGCCGTAAGTGTGATGTTCTGGCTTCTCCGTCATATGAAGCTTGATGCTCACAAGGGCAAATTTCTTTAAACCGTACTGGCATGGGAGGCCCCTCAGCAGCTGCACGAGACGACTTGCACTTGGAAGAGGAAGAATTTTCATATCAGACAATGCCCTGTAGCATTTTGGACTTGTCAGTCGCAAAAGCAAGCAGACCATATGCCACTCTGTTGTATATCTGTGACCACGGGGTGACTTGGCTGCCTGTTGCATAATTGCCGTCCGAATTGCAATCTTCTGCACTTCAGGCAAATCCTGCACGATGTCATCAAGACTTATCATAAATGCATCCTTTAGCTTTTCACTGAGTCGTTGCACTTCTCGCTTCTTTCGTTCTCGTGCTGCAGTAGCTCGAATCAACCGTTTCCTAAGCACGCTTGCTGCCA
The DNA here is from genome assembly GCF_016920785.2 of Ixodes scapularis. NCBI lineage: Eukaryota > Metazoa > Arthropoda > Arachnida > Ixodida > Ixodidae > Ixodes > Ixodes scapularis. The sequence goes on from NW_024609879.1 coordinate 24,315,688, forward strand.
CACGGACCTTTTTCCTTGGCTGTGTTTTTCTTAGCTTTCTTTTCAGGCTCTTTGTCAAAGAGGCACAGAAAGTACACATGCCTCTATCTGCATCTGTCAAAACTAAGCAGTCCTTGTGGTACAGTATGTCGCCAACTTTCTCTGCCACACTGCTGGAGCTCAAGGCGCTGTGGGAGCAGCCACGGCAAAACTGCTTTATATGCACAATCTGCAGGATTGCTTCCACGTCCTTCGAGGAGCATATTTGCAGGTCGACAAGGGATCTCTGCAGCAGCTTTCCGTTGGCGTGAACGACGAAGCTGAGGTCCTCGCGAATTACGACGCTCTTAAGGATGGTATATGCACCCGCCTTCATTCCCGCATCATAAAAAACAATCTGCCGACGTTCCCCGGGTTCCTCTCCTAAGGCCGCTGACCTCCAGTTTTTAGGAAGCTGGAGAGAGCCACTACTCTCCAAAATATTTGCAAAATCGAAGGCCTTCACGGGAACAGGCGGCTCCGGCTGGAAATCTGTCGGTCGATCTCTAGACATAGGCAGTTCGTTTTTAGCCGCCGTGGCCCTTTTTTTTTGGCGATCGCCGCTTCTTGCGCTGTGATGAGAGGTAGCTTGGCAGGTTTGGAAAAAGGCAAGGAACTGCATCGCTTTTCAGAGCCCATATTCCCCGATCGATCTCGACAGTCTCACCGTTAATGACATGCTTGTACGTCTTCACGATGTCCGCCTCCTGGAAGTGTACGTCACAGACCCTGCACGTCTTAGTCAATACTTTGTCTGCGCGAGGGATCGCTCTCGTCCACCTTCCGAGAAGCTGCGGATCACGAGGCGGCGCAAAATAGTGTCGTTTCTGCGGGTTGCTTTTGTACCCGCTGGTACAACCGGGTACGAAACACGTAGGCATTATAACAGCTGCATGCAGTCGTCACTTCACAACGAACGTCGTATCACAAACCGTCGAAAGCAATCACACACTCGAAGGGCAGAAAACCAACAGATCACGTAACAAACAGTGCGAACAGCGAGCGAAAATGCAAGCCCAACCACGTAACCGGAGCTGGCCTGGCCGGCACACACGCGCAAGCTTCGATCGCAGCGCCCTCGCAGTCTCTAGGGATCGGTCGCACCCGCCTGGAGAGGGGCAGTTCGGGAACTGGAGAAGTATCTATAAACGTTGGAGCAGACGACAGTTCGAACGATCAGGCGGCCGCTTGAACTTGAAGACGCACTGAACATAGTCCGCAGGTAGTCCGCACAACTTGACGGTTTTCTGGCGTTCATGTTGGAACAAAACAAATAAATCTGATGACCACAAGTATCCGTGAATTCAACCCAAAGTGCTTCCCGCCCAAGCAATCGTTGACCGACGGCGTCTGCTTTTCCCTTTTCACGGCACATATCCAGATTCTCGGACGAACCGAGCACGTGAAAACTGACCTTCAAGCCTTTCTCGACTCTTTTGGTACGGCCCCAGTCGCGGCGTTTTGACGAGCAGGCAGGTTTTTGTCTGGTTCCTTTCAAAACAACGCAGGAATACACGTCTGGCATGGGAACTTCTGCCCAGAGCTCCAGACCGGAAGTGCGACCGACGCGCCACCACCGCGCCGTGACGTAACAGAGATGAGTTCGTGTATAGGCTTCAGCGTTTCTTTGCCGTAGCCCTAGCACTATCCCTGAAAACAATACACTTTCAAATCAAGAAACTGAAGAAAATCCGTAGAACAGAGATCGCTCGTGAAAGACAACTCAGGAGCCTGCTGTTTTACGAAATCAGCCCACTCTTCAACACTCGGGCCCTCCAGATACACATATAATGCACATCAACCTAACGTTTGACAATCTTACACGTACGCTCCGGCCATTGACTGCACTGGCGCATGAACCTCATGATATTGTCAGGAATGACAAATGATGAGGCGGCGAATAACTGAAGAAACTGAACGTTTAATGGGGCGAACCTGTGCCCAAAACGCAAGAGAAGAAGGTTAGCTTCGCATGCGTCAATGTAGGCGAAACAGCTGGATCGAGCGCTGGGGCGCAAACTGACTCCGGCTCCTTCCGCACGTAAAACATTCTAACCTGGAATAAGCAACATGGTTCTCGAATCTGCCAGAACGCGACATTTACAGAAACAACAAAAAGGTACACCCGCAGCTAGAAATCGAATCTCGGGTCTTTGCATGTGTGTGAGCCAAGCACTATAACCTCTAAGCCACGGGCGCGCCTTTTCTTTTTCTTTTCTTATTGTCTGTTAGGACAAAAGAATACAAATACAATCACAATGTTAAAATCGCATGTACGACGCGGGGAATCGGTGGCCGAGTGGTCTAACGGGGTTTACTACGGTTGATCGAATGCCACTTTGTCGAAGCACGTTTTAGAGAACGGGCACGTTTTATCAAAGCACGGTTTAGAGAAGCCAGAGCCTCAGTTTAGAGAAATGCCGTTTATCGCAAAGGGGACGCTATTCAAAAAAGGCTTTCCTACTTCGCGCGTGTATCACTGGTGCGCGCGTTAACCCAAACCCCCTGCTGTAATGAGCCGCCGCAGACTGCCATCGCTTCGCGGCGGCAGTCTGCGGCGGCTCATTACAAAAGTGTTAACTCACCTGATTTCTCCGTACACGCCGCTTCGCGACGGCCTAATTCGCTAAAAGGAGGCTCATCGCCATTTTCTCTAAACTTGGTTTCTCTAGAAATGAATTCATTGAACTGGGGTCGGTAAAACGGCGTTCGCTAAAACGAGCTTTTCTAAACCGCATGCCTCCGCTCTAGTGCACACCAGCTCGGAGCACGTGGAGCGAAAGCTCGCGCTGCAGAACCCAGGATTCTGGGCTCAATCCCCGCCCCTGCCCCGTTTGATCTGGATGAGCATCGTACCGGCGTGCGGTCGTGTATCACTATCTGCGTGGTGCACGTTAAAGACCGCAGGCTAGCGGTTGTACCGCAGTGGCTAAATCGCTCATCCACAGCTGAGACACCAGACGCCCACTGAGGCAGACTAACTTCCGGCTCTATAAACATACACACAATTTGCTTTGATGCACGACGCGTGGTGCGCGGGCATGAATGTATAAAATTCCTTCACATTCTCCAGAGCATCAAGAATGGACAACCAATCAGGAGGGCAGACCATCGTGGCTTACACCAATTTCTGTCTGACTCTGTGGACACTTTCTATAAAATACGGCCGTAGAGGGCGCGCATTAACATTAGCGTGCCGCACAGCCATTCTGCTTTGCCACATTGCATGCAGGCCCAAGAGCATCACCAAATCAACAGGGATATCATCATGTTTTTCTACAGGGAGGAACTAGGCCACGGGCGCGCTGCCTACTTGGTGAGCTGCTCCCGCGCTAGTATAACACACCCAAATAAATCTCTGAAAATAACGGAGCTAAAGAAGATCCAATGCATACACCATGCTTCTGCAAAAACATTTGTCCTTCCATATCAACAGCTATTGAACGCAAGTGAAATTCCAGACTCAACAAACGGCTACATTTATTTCCTGAGGCAGCCTGAAATTTCACCAATCTATCTTCCAGCAGCTGTTGTACTCTACGAAGGAGCACAGATTTGATTAGAAAATAATAAAGATCCTTGATGTCAAGCGAAGCTAACTAGCACTGTTTTGTATTAACCGGTTCCATAAGACCCATCGACTACTCAGAATTTTGGAGCAACAACCCATTTTCAAGAGGCAAATAAACACTTAAAGGACACACGCAAAGAAAAAAAAAATATATTATTTTTTTGAACAGGCTAGGTGAAAAACGATTATTATAAACCGAATTTACAACGAAGAAAAAAGTTTAGAGCTATATTTACTGCGCAAAACGAATTTGTAGTTGGCGCCCGCGGGAGCCGCCGCTGGTCACGTGGTAGGCCTGTGGCCGGCCGCCGCCGCACGCTGATCGTTGTGCGACGCCGCTTCAACGCGTTTCTCCACGCCGCCGTCGCCGCCGACGCACAAGTTCGTCTGCTTCGGGGCGCCGCCGCCGTCATCTGACCGGCGCACAGGTTTATCACGTCTGCCTGCGCTTTTTCAGGAGTTTCCTTTATGCTCTAAAAGCTATTTATTAATCTTAGTTTTTTGTTATACTTAAAACAAATACGAATAAGTTACTTTCAGAGGCCATAGGAAGCTTCTGAAAGAGCGCAAGCACCACGTGACAAATATGTACCGGTCACGGGATAAATAAGGGCCACTTTTCAGCGGCACCCGCGGGCGCCAACTACAAATTCGTATAGCGCCGTAAATATAGCTCTAAAATTTTTTTCGTCGTTGTAAAATCGTTTTATGACATCCTTTTTCCATGTAAGCTGTTTAAAAAAATGTTTTTGTTTCCTTTGCATGTGTCCTTTAAGACATTTTTTTGCAGGAAATCTGACATAACTCGCTGCCTAGTGCCATTCTCATTTATCACAACACGTAAGGAGAGCTGTGGTTTGGGGTCTTCCTCTAGGTACTTTAGGAATGAGGCTACCCTTATTCTACCACTGATGCTACTAACAACCGACTAAAGATCACATTCTTTAAGCAGTCTAATCACACACCTCTTCATCTTCTGGATATTTTCGACACACGGCTGGAATAGGTAACCCACGGCAGATTTCATTTTAGCCTTGAAAGAATCATTATCCAATACCGCGAACCTGACCGTTTTATTCGTCTGCAGTAGCACGGCCACTCGATTGGGACTCCCCTTGGGAGCGGCCTGCCGTATGCCTCACTCCGCCGGTGAGAGCGATAGTTCTACTTTACCCCGCAGCGCCAGCCGTGGCGCTCGTTATCGGTGAGAGATAGGGAGCCTAGATGTCTGTCTGTCTCAGGGTGAAGACATCCATTGTTGTCCGGAAAGTGCCAGCGCGTGACGCTCTCGCGCACTCGGTGCGTGACTTGGGCGGTAAGATGGCGTCTATGCATCAACCAAAGCTACGCGCTCGAGCTGAGTGACACCGGATTGCGCGCACTTCAAAATGCATAAAAAAACGATTGGGCGGAAAAATGGCTGAGATGTCACCACTCAAGCAAAAGCGCGCGTGTGTATGAAGGCACTCTAGTGAGAGATAGAGTTCCTTTCGGGGGAACATATCGAGTTTCATGTTTGCATGTACTTGTTAGCCGCGCGGGCTAAAAGCGCGAGATAGTTGCTTCAAAGGAAGCCCCGGCGGCTGCATGAGCGCTCGTGCAGCGAGTGCTCCAGTCAAGGCAGTAAAGGCTAGCCGCTCGCGCTAGCACAGCGTTCGCGGTTAGTCCATGCTAAGGTAAGACGAAATCTAGTGAGAGAGGAGCAGTACGCCCGGCCCGGTGTGGCTATTTAGATTTTTTTTAGATGCGGAGCATTTCTTGCTCGGGTCTATGTCCCGCGGCGTCGTAGTCCGCACTCACACTACTCATGCGCAACTATCCTCCTTATCTCTCTCCAACAGCTGCGCGTTACTCTCTCCGCTCTCTCTCTCTACCAGCTGCGTGCACTTCGCCTGCGTTCGCTTCGACTCACACCACGCGCGCATGCGCAACTCTCCTCCTCTAGTTTCCTCTCCTTCAAGTGTGAATATAAGCAGCGGTAGCCGCTGCGCGCGTTCAGTTCACCGCTGTTGACTCCTATTCACTCCGTTCTTCCGATGAAGTGTGATGGTAGCAATAACAGTCCCGTCAGTTAGTGGGTTGGCGCAAGCAAGCGTCAGCACCCCCCCCACAAACTAACAGCAACGCTACGTCCACTGAAGACAAAGCTGCGCAGCGAAGGGCACGCGACGCTGAGCGGAAACGCTTGAAGCGAGCGGCAGACCCTGAACTACGGCAAAGAGAAGCGGCGTCCATTCGTCAACGTCGAGCGGCGGACGCTGACCTACGACAACGTGAAGCAGCGGCGGTTCGAGAACGTCGAGCAGCAGAACCTGAGGTTCGGGACCGTGAAGTTCAACAACTTTACTAACACCGCTAATAACGATCCGCGATGCTCCGCATCATCCCATGGTTCCCCTCGGGAAGATGGTGTAATTTTTTTCGTGAAGCTGCAGGTCTCAATTGAAACGAGTGCCAGATTGCATGAATGATGTGGCAAATCTGTGTAGAATAAAAACACATGATTCTTTCTGCGAAAAGCTCACTCAGCTGCAGGCTGCGCGTTAGAGCCGCATTCTGCTGGCAGTATGAGCGAATTGTCGTTTTCTTCCGGTAACTGTTGCCCCGTTTCTATACCACTGTAATATAGGAGTTATAGTTCGATATAGCAAGGCCGTATGATTTCCGGTTTTAACTGACGCTCGAGCACGCGCGAGCTGTGCCATTTATTCGTCTGTGAAGGACAATATAAAAGCGGATTCCGCCTGCATAAGTTCAGCAATATAAATTTCATTGCATTCACAAAAAACAGACCAAGAGAGTCATATAGTTCACAAGCGGAGTACCTTTCGGGAAGGCTTCCGCGAAAGCCTCAATATATTCTCTAGTGGGCTGTTTAGGTCACCAGCCCAGTTTGCCAAAAAAGGTCTGAGGAGTTTTCTGAGAAAGAGCTCGCAGAGCTCTTCGCTGTGGTCGGGGTCTCGGCAGTTAACAAACCACATCAGCGGGCAGTCCATAAGGTCTGAAAGCACAGCGCTCGAGAGGACCTTGCAAATCCTTCCACAACCACGAATCTCTGCCGACTGTAGAGCCCTCTCGACAAGGGCGCAGACGAGTTTGCGCAGCCAGACAACTTCAGGTCGTGGATAGCTGAGTCCTCCTTGGTCAAGGCTAAACATGTACTGATATGCTCCGTCATGTGATGCATTTTCCTTAAGTTACCCTTGCATTCAGGACACGTCACCTGCAAAGTTTAGCGGGTTCTACACATTAGCCTTCCTTGCTTTCACTGAGAAATTCTTATTACTTTGCTAGGTTGAATGTTTCAGCTAATTACTTTGAAATTACGACAATTTCTACACATAAAAATGGTCACCTTTTGTTCGCGAACGAAGGCCAAGTAGCCAGCCATGTAAGTCAGCGGTGCGAACTCAAGCTCGGAAGAGACTTTATTGTACTTCATCAACTGCAGGATTTCCTGTTTCACGAGTGGAGTTGGCACATTTCATCGCCGTCTGGCACTCAGAACTAGAACGCGCATTTACATTTCCGGCAGCTTCCAAAATGCCAACACACACCACACACGCGAGCACAGAGTGACACTACGATATTTTCGCCGAGCACAGCGATGCATAGGTGGGGGGAAAGCGAGTTTTGCTGCCTTCTACAACCGCGGCAGCACCTCGGTATCGGCGAAGCCAATGACAGGCAGATATTTTATCTGGGTAGCGGAGCAAGAGCGCGTTGGGCGCCTTCTCTATACTCCGTTTGACTTTATGTTGTACCGCAGCGAAGGCTGGAAGCGCGAGCTCATAGCGTTGACAGCTGCCCTTACTGCACGAGGGCTTGTGCCGCCGAGATCTGCCCCAGAGCAAGGAGCTCACGCTTACAGCCTTTCCTGTGGTACACTGGGTGAAACAGAGTATAGCTTTCAGCTCACAAGACCGCTCACCGATGTGCAGCGCCCCCACGGAAAATGGGAGAAGTTCTCCTCTCACGCGCGCTCTTTTGTTTTCGGAAAGACATCGGCAGGCCGCACCAACAGGGAGGATTGAGTGGCCGTGGCAGTAGCACCAATCCGATCTGTACCAGTTCCTGTTTTACTTACCTAATCTTGCCTAATCGTTGCCCAAACGCAACGCATCATTCACTTATCAGGATAAAACCCTGCAAGCCTGAGCCTGGAATACGGACTTATAATTTGGTTCCTTGTTCTGCTCCGAATCGTCTGTATTGAAGACACCAGATCAAGTCTAGAAGTTTTGATGTTTGGACAATACTTTGGCCCACCACCGATGACGTTCTGGAGGGTTTCAGACAGGGGCACTTGTCCCGGTTTTACAATACTTTGTTCAACCTGACCCGTAGGCAAATAATCCAAGGTTTTATCGCAAGCCTGAGACGCCTGTGTATACCGTTCTATCATAAATTCTCACATAATCTGAAATCTTTGGCAGGAAAATAAGGAATCCCGGACAAAAGCTCATCGGACAAAATCTCACCGGACAAAAGCTCACTGGACAGAAGCTCACCGGACAAACGCTTACCCATTTTTTTCACAGACCCGGACAAAACCTCACCAGGAGAAAATTTCATGTTGGTCTTAAAGGGACCATGAAATGACCTTTTTACCTTTTCCAGATAACCTTTACATTAAACCGTCAATGTTCACTGAATGCCGAACAGGCATCCGTTTTCGTCTCGGTTTATTAACTTCTACACAAAAAATTAATGAAATATCGACTTTTTCTTTCTCTCCAGCTGACCGCAAAACAAGCCGTGACGTACGCTGTTTCCGGAACCGGAAGTTCTCTCGGCAGTAGGAGAATGGGAGCGTTAGCGGCGACGAGTTGGGGTGCGCCGGTAGGTTTTACTGCGCTGATGTCACCGGCGTATTTTCTGAATCGGCGCCTCTCATCGCCGCATCGCAGTTGAGCGAAATTCAATGAGATATGTTGCGCTGCAGCGACAGCATGGGACTAGTCCCATACGCCGGTATGCCTCTTGGGAAGTGCAGCGAGTCTTCCGGTGAAGACTCCAGAAGTCAACCCAACCGTCATTGTTGGTAAAAGGCGGCCCGTGTCAGTCGTTTCCAAAGCGACGTAGATGGAAACAAATTGCCGCGGCGTTTTTCGCGGCCTCGGAGATGCAGGAGCGAGCCGACGTTAAAAAAAGATACGTTTGAACTACGAGTGTCAGCAAGAGCCACGTAAATACCTGTTCACACTCGGAGCGGACGCGCGCGTTTGATGGAAGGGCTGTATTCGCGCTGTTGGTAAGCGCTTCGGGACCGATCTTTTACGATTGCAACTCGATACTGACGCGACACTTGGCAAAGAAAGGTTGGACCGGCATTGCACGTATACCTCCCACGAACTGTTATAGCTCGACAGTGACGTGCAGTCTGTCAGAATAAAAATGGCATACCAATAAAGAAGTGTACATACCGTGTTACGAATGTAATCCATACGGCGTTTATTTCAGCTCTATATCACACAAAACAAGAAGATAGAATCGACGAGAGTCCCTTTTCGACGAGTGTTCGTCAACACTGCCTCGGAAAACAGGAGGAAGAGATTGACCTCACCTCTTAATCTAAAATTGAGGTCAGCGATCAAACTATAATACGGGAAGGGTCCACAAGGGTAGCGCGGGCATTTTCCATTCAGCACGCCAGCCGGTCGTAGGCAGACGGTCTCGCGACGAAGCAACGCTGCGCCGAGTCGGAGTGCGTGCTAGGCCTATATTCTGAGCAGGGTTAGGCAGTATCGCGATACAAATGTATCGCGATAGTATTTGAGGAATACATTTCGTATCTGCATTTCTGTATCGCGATACATTTTTTTCACCAGTATCTGTATTTATGTATCGAAATACATTTTGAATGTTCCTTTGTATCGCGATACAATCAGGGTGAAATGTATTTCGTTACATTTCTTGAGAAATACTCCCCCCCCAACCCCACAAAAAAGAAAAAAAAATCCGAACGCTCCTTTTTTTTTTTTTTTTTTTTACTTCTGAGGGCACCAAGGTCAAGGAGATGCTGGGGCATTGTTACTATGCTGACCAAGGTTCCTTCCGATTCTCCAAACTATTTTTTATGCGTCGTCTTCTCTCTTCTGAGAAGTGTTGCGCAGTCGGGGTCTCGAACCAGGCGGCGTGCCAGGAGTGGAGTCAGAGCATCTTGTGCCGCAGGTCCTTAGGTGGGGGTTTCTTGAGTCATTGTTTGCGGGCATCCAAAGCCCGCTGCTAACCTACTTTCTTGCCTTAACGTAAACAGTACACCTATCCGGCAAAGCTGAGTCACAGTCCGTTGCAGCACGAGCCTGGCGGTGGTTGACTTGAAATAGTAAGATAACTCGCGCAGTGAAGTTCAACATATATTGGAAGGCGTCTGCGGCTGCGCCCGTAATATTGCACGGCTCAAGGGTACGTCATCAGCCGACGTCAAAGTGACCCGCTGCTCTGGTGATCCGAAACCCAGGATGGAGGTCAGACGTGGCCTCGCTGTGCCGACCCAGACTTCGTACACCTGCGACTCGTCTTGAGCGCGCTGTTTCTTGGAGAGCTCGCACCTCTGCCGGCAATATCAGATCGCAATCCACGAGGTCTCTATTTGGAGCATGCTAGGCGAAACATGATGACTGTAATCCATACGTCGGTGGCGGAAGGCCAGCAGGAAGCACCTTCACAACAGGGATGCCACCGTATCGTTTTTTCCACCGTAGCAGAAGATAAGACATATGTTCCAGAATATTTCAGGTGGTCCACCAATCTCGAAACTCCTGCACGACCTTCAACGAGGTAACCTACGACGAAAGTACGTATTGTCCTTTCATACAGCAGCGTGTTAAAGTTTCACACTCTAAAAAAAAGCCCGTGCGTCTGCTTTCCCGCCGAACACTCGGAGAGCCAATCAGCACAACTTAAGGAAGCAGCTCAGCGAAACGCAGTCTGACTTGTGACATTAAGCAATGCAAGCTTGACGTTTTGCATTGCTTAATGTCACAACGCAGACTGCGTTTTTTCGTCGAAACATATGCTTCGGCATTGTCATTCGCTGAGCTGCCTCCGTAAGTTGCGGTGATTGGCTCTCTGAGTTTTGTGCGTGTAAGTAGACGCACAAACATTTTTTTAGAGTGCATGTTCAAGGTCACACCTACAGATAGAGAATACCAGTTCATTCCACCGTGACGTCATGTGATAAAAGTTGACAGGGGCGTCCTTATTTGACAGGGGCGTGGTGACGCTTTGATGGGATTTAGGATGACAGAGAATTTATTTAGAGGTCGAAGTCTTTTCGCATCCCTCGTCAGACAGATAGGATGTAAGGGAAGTGACCACGGTCAGTCCTTGATGGAACGTTTTTCTGAGCCCATTGAAGACTCCTCGTCATCCGAAATTACTACCTTCCAGGCAAAGTGCCAAGCCTACGGGAAAGTAATTTCAAATCAAAAACTTCCACTTCCAACTCCAAGCTTCATCTAATTTGGTCTCAAATAAATTTGAAAAATGTATTGCAGTATCAGTATTTCTGTATTTGTATTTCTGCCCTCCCTAAAATGTATTCCTGTATTTGTATTTCTAAATACTTTTTGCCTCTATTTAAAATGTATTTCCGATACGTATCACGATACACTTTTACAGATATATTTCAGTATCAGTATTTTAGGTACTATTTTAAAGTATCCCAGTATTTGTATTTCTAAATACTTTTTGCCTCTATTTAAAATGTATTTCCGATACGTATCACGATACACTTTTACAGATATATTTCAGTTCCAGTATTTTAGGTACTATTTTAAAGTATTCCAGTATTTGTATTTCCAAATACATATTTGAGTATTTCTGCCCAACCCTGATTCTGAGCAGCTCGCTTCGTCGGAGTCGGTGGATTCGTGGCAAGCGTTCTTGTTCGTCGTGGTCTGTTTTAAGTACTTTTTTTCTTGCTGCTTGAAGTCGGCACGCGCGAGAAGAACACGTAGAAAAATAAACGTTCAGTCAGTCAGAGTTTTGAGAGGAAGGAAATCAAAGGAAATAAACGTTCTTCGGCCGTCAACCCAAGTAACTGAAGTCGGCCCTGCGGCCCTGCCCTACTGCGCACGCGCAGTAGTTGCTTCGTTTATCACACGATAGATGGCGCTTGGCTCTCAGCATCAGCTAGAGTTCCTGTATAGCTACCTACGGTAGCAGAGTTGCGCATTCAGCCTCGGCGCGTGGCCGTAGCGCCGGCTTTCCCGCACGAGCTGGATGCTTTGCTCCTCACGTGACTAAATTTGGCGAATAGCGGCGCCGCGCGCGCCGCCGCGCATGGAAAACAGGAGAGGAGGAAAAGGAGGCGGAAAGCAGGGAAACATACGCCGGGGCAAGAGAAACGTCGGCGGAGCGACCGTAAAGGTGGCTTTCTTGCACGCCACCGGATGCTTTTCTCCTCACGTGATGAATCTCGGCGAATAGCGGCGTGGCGGCGCGGGGAAAACAAATGCGCAACTCTGGCTCCCGTAGGGAGCCTATACAGGAACTCTAAGCATCGGCATCAGTGTTGCCAATTTAGCGGTTTTCCCGCTAAACTTAGCGTTTTTTGGTTCTGTTTAGCGGGATAAATCATTGTTTTGCGGGCGGCGGGATTTTCAGCCGGTTTTATGTAATCTTGACGTTTTTTTTTAGAGATATAGAAGTTTTATATCGATTTACTGTCGACTATGCACCTCCCATATCCATAATCAGCTACAGTCGTCTTCGCTTACTCTCAATAATGCTCTGGTATGTGAAAGTAACACCTGTGACGTCATCAAAATATTAAGGCATCGAATATTCTTGTTTCGCGCGCTCACGTTTGAACAGCATGAATGTTCCAATGCTCCTCTGACGATTTTGTCACCGCTTCGTGAAATGGGCCCGGTGAAGTATGCTCAACAGTTTGGAAGAGACTGGCTACAAGACCCCAAACTTAGACTGCCTAGTCCTACTGGAGGCTCCTAGTGATAGCAGACGAGCCAGGTGCCGCTATTGCAGAGCTGATCTATCTGCGAAGCACAAGGATTCGGTCGCGCACGCTGCAACAAGGAAGCATGTTTCGGCCGATTGCAACTTTCTCCTCTGGCAGGCAGACGACTCGACGACTCTACGAGTCCAACGAAAGTATGACCAGTCACGCACTGCTGAAGGGTCCCTTGCCATGTTCGTATGCACTCACTCTGCGATTTTGGCTTCGGATCACCTGGGTGAACTGTGGCGTGGCGTGACAGATTTCTAGCCAAAACAAAGGCAAAGCTTCCTTTCAGATGACATTGATATGATCTATACTGTTATTATACCTTTGGGCAAAAATTAAAGCAAAACAAAAATGTTTATAAAAGTCATTTTGCGCTGTGTTTTGGATTTAGCGGGTTTTAGCGGTTTTAGGGATTTCGACTGCGGGTTTTCAATTTTTGAGTTGGCAACACTGATCAGCATCAGCATCGGGTTAGTGAGATGGCGACGAAGATGAAGGTTGTGGATCTCAAGCGGGAGTTGAAATCAAGGAATCTATCTACTGTCGGCACGAAGATTGAATTGCTTGAGCGGTTGAAAGCCGCCACGGAATGCCCCGAGGATGTGCTCGCTGGTGTAGAGTGGGAACCGACATCCCTGGAGAGCCATGATGACACAAGCGCAGATGCACCGCTACAAGACATATCGCTCAGACTGACAGAAGGCATGGCTCACACCGGGTTGCTCGACGCCAGTGAAACGGAGTGTCCTAGGACTCCAGACCGACCATACCCAGGGATCGAGGTGAGCCAAGACATGCCTTTTCTCACCGCTCCGGAGTCGACGACCGCAACGGTTCCCCTCGTTCGGTCAGCAGAAGTAGACATCGACCAGAATCTGACAAGCTTTATCGGGACGATCACTGGTTTGAAGGCCAAGGCGAACGGAGGTGATACAATGAATGACGCAGTCAACAGGACATATGCGCAAAGATTAGGGGAACTAGAGAAAAGCATGAACGAAAGGATAAAGCGGCTTGAAGACGGAGCAAGAAGGGATGACCCGAATCTGTGGGAGGAAGTATGTCATCTTCGAGACAAGGTAGCTGAACTAGAACTACGGGTAGAACAATTGGAGAAAAAAGTGAAAGCCGTTTACAACTCCCTGTAACACCGAATTAGAGCGCAGCTCTTGAGGAGGAGGAGGGAAGAGTACTGGGGGGGTGAAGTGACCTGGGGGGGGGTCACGTGACCTTGGGGGGTCACGTGACGATGCCGATGATGTCATCAGTGACGTCACTGATGACGTCATCAGTGACGATGACGATGTGGACTCCGATGACGTCATCAGCGATGATGACGATGCGGATGTCGGTGACGTCATCAGTGACGTCACTGATGACGTCATCTGTGATGATGACGATGACGATGCGGATGCCCCCCGAAGTCACGTGACACCCCCAGGTCACGTGACCAACCCCAGGGTCACGTGACCTCCCCAATGACGTCATCGTCACTGATGACGTCACCGGCATCCGCATCGTCATCGTCATCATCACTGATAAGGTCATCAGTGACGTCACTGATGACCTCACCAGCATCCGCATCGTCATCGTCATCATCACTGCTGACGTCACCTGTGACGTCACTGATGACGTCACCGGCATCTGCATCGTCATCGTCATCATCACTGATGACGTCATCAGTGACGTCACTGACGACCTCACCGGCATCCGCATCGTCATCGTCATCATCACTGCTGACGTCACCAGTGACGTCACTGATGACGTCACCGGCATCCGCATCGTCATCGTCATCATCACTGATGACGTCATATGACGTCACTGATGACCTCACCGCCATCCGCATCGTCATCGTCATCATCACTGATGACGATGACGATGCGGATGCCGGTGACGTCATCAGTGACGGTGACGTCATCGGAGAGGTCACGTGACCTCGGCGGGGGTCACGTGACCCTGGGGGTGGTCGCGTGACCTGGGGGTGTCACGTGACTTCGGGGGGGTCACGTGACCAGGGGGGTCACGTGGGCTTGGTATGACCTTGGGGGGCCACGTGACCTTGGGATGACCTTGGTTACGCCGACGGCGACGCCGACGGCGACGGCGACGCCGCTCAAGCCGGGAACGGGCCCCTAAGAGCTGCGCTCTAAAAGCCGAGAAGCCCTAGCGCTGAAATGGAGCTTAACCCGCCTGCGGTTGAAGCAATATATGAGATCAGAAATTCTACAGATGTGGGGAAAGAAACAGAAGATGAAGTTTCTGAGAGAAGTCACACCGACTTAACTCGATGTCAGCAGACTGACATCCTCTCCGCACTGAGGAACACCGGGACACAGTGCGACACTGACGACTTCCAAGGAAGCCCTCACAATTCCGAAGCTATCAGAGACTGCACGGTCAAGTTCGCCCCGGAGACTGCACGGTCAAGTCCGCGATATCGCTGAGAAGAGAATGGACAGCATACAGCCGACAGTTAAAGAAGAGCAGATCAGACCTCCGCCGGGAATACAACGAGAAATAATTATCGCCGAAGATGGAAATGTCGCACGGATTGCTAGGGCGCTCATTGAAGAGGTCAGAGCTCCTCAAAGCTTCGAGTTTGTAATGAACAGAACTGCCACGACGCAGGTAGTGCATGAACTGCACGAGACGTATGAAGAACAAGCTAGAAACGTGCCACGTCTGTATATACTACATGTGGGCGTAAATGACATACTCAGGGGTGAACAACCGGAAGCAATAGTGGAGCAACTGAGGATGAAATGGACCAACCGGAAGGCATCTTTGGCGATCTGTTCAGTGCCGGAGAGCGACAGGAGAGGCAAACGAATACATGCGGCGACCATGCTACTGAACGCCAGGCTCAAGCAACTATGCAAGAGCATCAAAGCAAGGTTCATCGACCTGAGCGGTGAGCTGACAAGCAAGGGAGCAATGCAAAAGGACGGACTCCAATATGACGAAGAAGGTATCCGAGTGGTGACAGAACGACTATATGCATTGGCAAGCCGTTTTTTAGGTCTCAGAAGACGGGACAAGGTCGGAAGCCAGTATCAGAGCGATCCGTGGCGATATGGGAGCTACCCACAAATGGGACGCACAGAAATGTCGCAAAAAAAGTGCGTCACTTACGACATCCCAGGGATGACTGTTGGACCCCCCCCCCCCCCCCCCCCCCCCCCCCCCATATCGGAGTGCCTCACGTCAAGGATCTACGACTGAAGACTCAGGTGAAAGGACACCAACCTCCGCTGAGCAACCAGCCGGAGTATATACTGCAACCCCAAAACGACCAACTGTCCCAGGTTCCTACTTTTCCCGAGATACGGGTACCCCTTATTCCTATACACCAGAGCAGCGGGATGACAGGGCCGAGGGTGACTATGCAAGACAGAGAGAGTTATCCAATGTCAACACTGAGAATGGGTCTACCTACATATCAGGAGTCATTCCCTGGATACGTCCAGCACATGGCAGGCATGACGCCGCTGGAGGTTGCGCAAATGGTGAATTGCTTAGTCCGCCAACAATTGGCGGGAATGCAGTGTTAGGGGGTATGGACAACAAGCAAACCAGGACTTCCGCACTACCGCTGCCTCCTGGTCGAACGAGACAAAAAGGAAGTGTTATCGTTGGTTTTTTTAAATTTGAATGGTGCAAGACGTCAACGGAAGTGGAATGAGTTATATATAATGCTCAGTGGACAACAATTCTATTTATTTGGGGTTGCTGAGACTCACTTGCGTTGCGCTGAAGAGCCCCCAGTGGACCCTTCATGGTGCTGGGCTGGGTGTAACAGGGTTGAAAACAACCGACGGGGAGGGGGTGTGGGCTTACTATGGCCTCAGAAAGGGCAAGCATGGGTCAGGAAATTTGAAACGTGCTGAGAACACATATGGGTGCAAGGACAAGTCGGGAACGCACCGACAGCGGTATGTGCCATTTATCTTTCGGTGGGAAATAACAGGCAAGATGAAAACAAGGCCATTCTAGACTGCGTTCGACACGACGTCCAAAGTTTGGACCGAAGCCTTTCCGTGCTACTGATGGGGGACTTTAATGGTGACCTGGTTGAGCTGGACAGCCGCGAAGACAAGAATGGACAAATGTTGAGACAACTGGCAGAAGATTTGGAATTGGAGATATTAAACCTGAGAGAAGAGTGTGAAGGAAAGCATACATGGATGGTGCGGGACAAAAAACCTGCATTGATTACGCCCTCGCCTCCAAGAGGCTGTCAAACCGCCTTCAAAAAAATAGTTGTGGACGACAATGGTGAACGGAGCGTTGGCAGCGATCATAGTACCATACTACTACATTTCGGAGCAATCCAACGCATCGAAGTCACCCAAAGCGCGCATTGACGTTTCGGCTGCGCGAGGGGGATATCGAGGTTGTATGTCAAGACTTCGAAGAAAGCGAGCAACGCATGAAGGCCGCAACGTATGAAGAATACGCCACGGAACTTAGGCAGGCAGTTGCCAAGCGTTCGGTGGCAAGGAGCGCGCAAGGAAAAAGACGGCTTGTCCCGTGGTGGGACGCTGAAATCGGGAGAGCGATTCGGTACCGACAAGACGCGAACCGAGAACATCGCCAAGCACTAAAGCCGTTTGGAAAAGGTCCAGACACGTTGCAACTCTGGGAGGAGTACCAAAGACGCAAGGCACTAACACAAGCTATTGTTGAAAAGAAAAAACAAGCACATGACTGCAAGGAGATGGCAGACATACGAAAGGGCGAAAAAAAAAGCCGGAGAGAAGTTCTGGCGCTACATTGGTAGTCTAGATGGCAAAGACAGCTCTCCCCAACTGGTGGATCCGGACAATGGAAGTGAGGTAAAGAACATAAAAGAACTTCTGGGTGAATATTTCTACACTCTCTTTGGGACGGAACAAATGAACTGCAACCATGAAGGCATGAGGGATGAAATCCCGCATTTAGAAGTTGCCCCGCAGAGTACCACAGTCGACCAAAATGCAACAGTCGTGGGGTGTGTTCAGGTAGAACGTGCACTGGCGCGGCTAAACGGCAGCACAGCACAGGGGCTGGATGGAATCTCGGCCAAGGTGCTCAAGGTTCTAGGACCCGCCGCACGAGAGCACCTGGCACACCTATTTAGTCAAATCTGCTGCGGCGATGACCCGATTCCCAGCGACTGGAGACGTGGTCGAGTTTCCTTCATTCCAAAGACAGGCGGCAACAAGCAGTTGTTACATGACTACCGACCACTCACGGTCACGCCGGTTGCCTACAGGGTGTTCGCGACCATAATTAATGGGCGTATAACACAGTGGGCCGAGGAGAGCGGCATACTGACTGAGTTGCAGAACGGTTTTAGACGTGGGCGACGCTTGGAAGATAATCTTTTTATGTTGACGCAATGCATCGAGATTGCACGGAGGGAGAAGCGACCAATGATTACTTGCTTCCTTGATATTGCCGCGCGCAAGGCTGAGAAAGCAACGCTCGGTCGCGGTCCTCCAGAAAGCTCCCGTTTATTCATGTACCGCCCGTAACTTCTATCATTTATCCTGCTTTTGTTTTCTAGAAAGTACGTGTTCATTCTCGCCCCGATCACGCGACGCTCGAACCGCTTTCGCCGAATCTTCGAGATAGCGGCGCACTCTAGATAAGAGGCCGCCCGCGACCTTGTCGAGTCAGTCTCGCCCCAGCGCTCGATTCTGCTGACACGCCGACTTCGACACCCGCGACGCTCTGCTTTCTTCTGTGTCCTTCTTTATTTTTGGCACAAGTTCGCCACATTAAACGTTTATTTATTTCTGTTTATTTCTTGTTTATTGGTCACGAATCACCACCCGTGACATTCTGGTGGAGGTGCGGGGTAACGCATGCCCCTGCCGCGTACCCCTCCGAGGTCCCGCAGTACAAGTCCGGACCCAGCCTCCCGAGGACCCGACGAAGACCAGATCGAGACCCGGTCAAGTCGCCGCATCCGAGGTCTACCCCCGGAACACGAACTTCTGCCGCCCAGGACCAAGCAGTCAACAAAGCCGACGATGGCCAACCAGTCGCCGACGCCCGCCGCTCCTGCCATCGTCTACCTGCCCGCCGCTCCCCGTATGCCGACACCCTTCCACGGCGAGATCCACGAGGATGTCGAAGACTGGATCAAGCACTACGAGCGTGTGGCGCGCCACAACGGATGGACTGCGGAGCAGTGCCTCCAGAACCTCTACTTTTCGCTGGAGGGTACTGCGAGGCATTGGTTCGAGAATCACGAGGCTTCGCTTACGTCGTGGGACATCTGTGTGGCCGAGTTGCAGCGGACGTTCGCCAGCCTACACCGACGGGAGAAGGCAGAAGATCTCCTCCGAATTCGAACGCAGGGCCCCGACGAAAGCGTCACAAGCTTCGTAGAAGATGTCCTCCGCCTGAGCGCCCGTGCCGACCCACGAGCCACAGACGACAAGAAGCTGCGGGTCCTCATGCGCGGGGTGAGAGACGACATCTTTGGAGGCCTCGTGCGCAACCCGCCGGGCACCGTCGAAGCCTTCGTCACCGAGGCGACAAACATCGAGCTCGCCCTCCAAGCGCGCGCTTCCCACTACCAGCGACATCCAAGTCCAAGTGTCGCTGCAACCGCGCTGCTTGGCAGCGAGAACGCTCCTGGTACGGACATCCGCGAAATTATCCGGGAGGTCGTCCGGGAGGAACTCCGCCAGTTGCTGCCAGCCGCAAGTCGTCCAGCGACACTCTCCATTGCCGAGGCTGTGCGCGAAGAAGTGCATCGGGCGCTCCAACCAGAGGTTCCTGTCACCACGGTGGCACCGGAGGAACCGATGTTGAGCTACGCCGCAATGGCCCGACGACCGCCGCAAGCCCCCCGCCAAGCCACGTCGCCACCCCGAAGAGACGCCCCAACGCCGCATTACCCCCGACGACAGGAAGATCAAGCGCACGTTCACCCAGACCGACCTGCGCCGAGGAAGACAGACGTCTGGAGGACGGCCGACCGACGCCCGCTGTGTTACCACTGCGGGGAAGCTGACCATGTGTACCGCCGATGCCCATACCGAAGACTCGGGCTGCGCGGATTCCACCCAAGCGACCCGCGTCCCAGGTATGGTGAACGCCCTCGGGAGATCGACGAGTACTTGCGACGACCCCAGTCCCCCGAGCCTGCGTCCCGCCGAGAGTTTCGATCGCCTTCACCACGACGTCCAGCTTCGCCGATGCACCGACCCCGACGTGAAAGCCTGTCGCCCCTTGCTCCACGCCGGGGAAACTAGGCGCGGCAACCCCTGGAGGTGGAGTTGCCGAAGACGACCGACGCCAAGATCCTCCACGAACGTCGGAGGGCCCCCACTCGAACGCTACCGGAGACCGAAACGACGCTCCTGAAACGGTGTCCAACAACCTAAACGTCATCATCGACGGCCACGACGCATCGGCACTCGTGGACACCGGAGCAGACTACTCAGTTTTGAGTGGGAGGCTCTCCCGCCGCCTTCGAAAAGTCACGACGCCGTGGGATGGACCTCAAATACGAACCGCCGGTGGGCACCTCATCACACCAATCGGGCGATGCACCGCTCGCGTCGAGATCCACGGTGAGACGTGCCCTGTAAAGTTCGTCGTTCTGCAAGACTGTTCGAGGGACGTTATCCTCGGAATGGACTTCCTCTGCGAGTATGGCGCCGTCATCGACCTCGGAGCAAACCGGTTGACGCTGCGAAAGCCTGTTTCACCACCGGAGGAACCCAAAGCGACGTCATCTGCGGTCCGAGTCCTCGCCAGCCACGTTAACTTACCGCCGCGGTCGAGTGTTTTCGTACCCGTCGGGATCACCGAAGATTTCTGCGGCGAAGTTCTGCTCGAAGGAAGCCTCCAGTTGCTTCTGGGAAGAGGAATAGGCGTCGCAAGAGGAGTTGCTGAACTTCAGGATGGCCGCACTGTGGTCCTCGTCACGAACTTCCGAAACGAAGCGCAACACCTCACAAAAGGTGCAGCCGTGGGCCAGGTTGAGGAACTCCAAAACTCCGCCGCTGTCGCCGCCATTACTGACGAATTCTCGCCACCTCAGCAAGACAGTGCGTCGCCAGCGCAGCTCGACATTGACCCTAAACTCCCGGGCCCGAAACGACGACAGTTGATTAACCTTCTCGCCGAATACCGCGACTCCTTTGCCACGTCGTCGAAGGTGCGCCAAACCACCGTTGCGAAGCACCGCATCGTTATCGAGGACGACGCGCGCCCTGTGCATCGATCGCCATACAGAGTCTCCGTTAAGGAAAGGCAGGCGATCCAGGAGCAAGTTCAAGAAATGCTGAACGACGACATAATTCAACCTTCAAGCAGTCCTTGGGCCTCTCCAGTCGTACTGGTTAAGAAGAAAGACGGGACGCTTAGGTTCTGTGTAGACTACCGGCAGCTGAACACGGTGACGAAGAAAGACGTCTACCCACTCCCCCGCATCGACGACACTCTAGACCGGCTGCGCCACTCTCGATATTTCTCATCGATGGACCTGAAGAGCGGCTACTGGCAGATCGAAGTCGACGAAAGGGACCGAGAAAAGACAGCCTTCGTCACGCCGGATGGACTGTACGAGTTCAAAGTGATGCCCTTCGGACTGTGCACGGCGCCAGCAACTTTCCAACGTGTCATGGACACCGTACTGGCAGGACTGAAGTGGCAGAGCTGTCTCGTCTACCTCGACGACGTCGTCGTGTTTTCCAGCGACTTCGACGAGCACTTGCGACGACTCCGAGCAGTTCTCCAAGCCATACGGACCGCCGGACTCACCCTGAAGCCGTCAAAGTGTCGGTTCGCTTATGACGAACTGAAGTTCCTCGGCACGTGGTTAGTAACGAAGGTGTCCGCCCAGACCCCGAGAAGACTCGTGCCGTCGCAGCATTTCCAGCGCCAAGAGACAAGAAGGCCGTCCGAAGGTTCCTTGGGCTATGTGCCTACTATCGGCGCTTCGTTCGAGATTTCGCAAGAATTTCCGCACCGCTCACACACCTCACGAAGGACGCCGAGAAGTTCGAATGGGCCGATGAACAGCAGCAGGCATTTGACGAGCTGAAGCGACGACTGCAGACTCCTCCTGTTCTTGGACATTTCGACCAGGATGCGGAAACCGAGATTCACACGGACGCAAGTAACGCAGGGCTTGGCGCGGTTTTGGTTCAAGTACAAGAAGGCACCGAGCGAGTCATCGCCTACGCAAGTCGGACATTGACCAAGGCGGAGAGAAATTACTCCACGACTGAAAAAGAATGCCTTGCGGTCATCTGGGCAATCACGAAGTTTCGTCCGTACTTATACGGGAGCCCGTTCCGGGTAGTCACGGACCACCACTCGCTCTGCTGGCTTGCGAACCTCAAGGACCCGTCAGGACGCCTCGCGCGGTGGAGTCTCCGACTACAAGAGTTCAACATGACCGTCGTCTACAAGTCAGGCCGCAAGCACAGCGACGCCGACTGCCTGTCCAGAGCTCCCGTCGCAACACCTTCCGGCAGCAGCGACGACGATGACGACGAGTGTTTTCTGGGCGCAGTGAACATCGACGACATGGCCCGGCGTCAACGAGACGATCCTGAGCTGCGCGCACTAATAGAGCACCTGGAAGGGCGCGGGAGTACCGTGCCACGTGTTTTTTCACGAGCGCTGCCGACCTTCGCCATTAGACAAGGTGTACTCTACAAAGAGAACTTCGGGAACAACAACTCGCCATGGCTGCTGGTAATCCCGACCGACCTTCGGGAGGAGATCTTTCAAGCCTGCCACGACGACCCGACGTCCGGACACCTTGGTTACAGCCGGACCCTGGCACGTATTCGTGAAAAGTATTACTGGCCCAAGCTCCCCAAAACCGTCCACCTGTACACGCGATCATGTCATGAATGCCAGCGACGGAAGAAACCTCCGACGAGGCCGGCCGGACTCTTGCAGTCAATTCCTCCGCCAACAGCACCCTTCCAGCAGATCGGAATGGATCTACTTGGCCCTTTTCCGCCGTCGACGTCGGGAAATCGCTGGATCATCGTCGCCACAGATTATCTCACGCGGTATGCCGAAACGAAAGCCCTTCCTTCCGGAACTGCTGTGGAAGTTGCCAAGTTTTTCATTGAATCCATCGTCCTCCGGCACGGCGCTCCCGAAGTCCTGATCTCAGACCGTGGATCATCGTTCATGGCCCAGCTGACGCAAGAAGTCCTTCGTCTCAGCCACACCAGCCATCGCCGCACCACGGCGTACCACCCGCAGACCAACGGGCTAACGGAGAGACTCAACAAGACCATCGCCGACATGATCTCCATGTACGTCGACGTGGAGCACAAGACATGGGACGAGGTGCTGCCGTACGTCACATTTGCCTACAACACGGCCGTACAAGAGACCACCGGAATGACACCCTTTCAGCTGGTGCATGGGCGCAAGGTAACGACAATGCTGGACGCTATGTTACCCCACGAAGTGGCTGTCGACGCAAGTGACGACGCCCAGGTGGTTGCCCAAAGGGCAGAAGAAGTCCGTCAGCTCGCCAGACTTCGGATTCAGGCTCAACAACGTGTCGACACTGGCCGCTACAACCTTCGTCGTCGGGACGTCCACTTCCAGCCCGGAGACAGGGTGTGGGTGTGGACACCGATTCGCCGCCGCGGTCTCAGCGAGAAGCTCCTGAAACGTTACTTTGGACCCTACAAAGTGCTTCGTCGACTCGGGGATCTGAACTACGAGGTGATGCCCGACGGAACACGAACATCGTCACGCCGCCCACCACGACCTGAGGTCGTCCACGTCGTGCGCCTGAAGCCGTACTACGCTCGATAGGACTGTGGACCTTTTGTGCTCCAAAAGACTCTTTAGTTTATCGTTCTTTTTTTATTTTGATTTGTTTTACACTGCATCGGGGCGATGCACTTTTAAAGGGGGGAGTAATGCCGCGCGCAAGGCTGAGAAAGCAACGCTCGGTCGCGGTCCTCCAGAAAGCTCCCGTTTATTCATGTACCGCCCGTAACTTCTATCATTTATCCTGCTTTTGTTTTCTAGAAAGTACGTGTTCATTCTCGCCCCGATCACGCGACGCTCGAACCGCTTTCGCCGAATCTTCGAGATAGCGGCGCACTCTAGATAAGAGGCCGCCCGCGATCTTGTCGAGTCAGTCTCGCCCCAGCGCTCGATTCTGCTGACACGCCGACTTCGACGCCCGCGACGCTCTGCTTTCTTCTGTGTCCTTCTTTATTTTTGGCACAAGTTCGCCACATTAAACGTTTATTTATTTCTGTTTATTTCTTGTTTATTGGTCACGAATCACCACCCGTGACAATATAGCGAAAGCATATGATTGCATTCCTCATACCATGCTTCTAAAAAGATTAAAACAGCTTAATATGCCTGAAACCTGGGTGACGTTAATCCAGCGGCTCTACGATAAAAATGTTGTGACGGCATCTTTCAACGGTGTGAAATCTGACGAGGTTATAGTTGAAAAAGGATTACGACAGGGCTGTCCATTGTCGCCGACACTGTACATGTTGTATGCATGTAGCATGGAAAGGGCGCTTGAGAAAACGGCCATCGGTGTTTCTTTGACGCATCTCCAACACGGGGAGGTGATTACATGGCGGCTACCTGGACTTGCATACGCTGATGACCTTGTCTTGATGGCCGACAGTGTGGGTGACATGAGGAAACTGCTGGCCACATGTGAGACCGAGGCGGATCAACTCCAATTACACTTCAATGCTGACAAGTCAGCGACAGTTATTTTTTCCCGCGAGGAGGAGAGCATTGTACCATTCATCCTACAGGGTGCGGCGATCCCTGTTTGCACCAAGTACAAGTACCTTGGCGTGACACTATCAGCTACAGAAAACTACCTCGTTGAGCACCACCAAAACCTCAGGACGTCCTCACTGCGTAAGCGAAACATACTGCGAAGACGGTGCCTTGGAGCTGCAACCAAAACGTCGTTACCAGGGAACTTTGGAAGGCAGTCGCGTTACCCGGGTTGACTTTTGGAAACTCTGCCATTGGCATACCCAGCGAGCTTCGTGAATATCTTGAACGACGCCAAAGAGATGTCGGACGTCAAGCGCTGGGATGCCTTGGACAAGTGGCCAACGAGCTTGTTGAAGGAGATGTCGGATGGTCATCTTTCGAGGCACGAGAAGCCAGCAGCAAGCTAGAGTACTACGCGCGACTCCGGCATATGGACGAAGACCGCTGGGCACGGCGACTTTTCATCTACATTCACCTCAAGAACATCCATTCGACGTGGAGGAATCGTGTCACCCGCCTCGGCACAAAGTTTGGAGCCTTTTGCATGAGTGATGAGCCTCAAGCTGAAAAAGATTGGGTGCGTAAAGTGCGAACGCAGATAAAGGCTGTCGAAAGGGAGCGCTGGATATTGGGAATGCAACAGCATACTAGCATGCATTTGTATGCATCTTTCAAGACCGAGATCGCTCCAATAACGTTCTGCAAAAACACGCTGAGAAGTCGCCTACTCATCGAGGTCCGCGGTGGTGCCCTGCGCACCAGACAGTACCGTCGAAAGTTTGACAGTAACGTGACGGATATGAGATGCAGCGCCTGTGGAGAAGACGAAGAGACCACCGAGCATTTGCTGCTCACGTGCCAGAAGCTCCTGCCAGCGCCCATCGGGGATTCCCGCATCGAGCAGGCACTCAGCTTCACGAATGAACGTGACCACGTGGCCTGTTCTAGGCAAAGACTGGAGGTGTGGTGGAAAGTGCGAAGGTGATTTGCGCACCGAGAAGTCAGCGCGTACCGATCGAACCACCATGATCGTGTAGCTGTTACCCTCCGTCCACCAGGGGTCATCGACGGCAGATGGTGGGCCCTGACGACCTCCCCCCTCCTGCTCTCCCCCTTTTTTTCTTGTTTTTTAACTTTTTTGGCGTGCCGAACTTCGACTCTCGTTTCAAAGAGATTGCGCCGCAGAATACAATACAATGCAAGACAATATCAAATTTGGCAATTTTCGCCACACATCTCTAATTATGCTACAAAATGTGGATCTGAATATTTTTTAACAAAACATTTAGGAAACATTCGCCGGCTATTTATTGTTTACGATCGCTGTGCTGGTGAGGTAGGCTCTTACCCAATAGGCGACGTGGATTCGGCTGACGTGCTCCGTTTCCGCGGATGCATCGTAGGGAAAAGGCGAAGGAAAGAAGGCGTAAAAGAGTCCAGTTTTCTTTTAAAAGTTCTATAGCAAATAATTTTTTTTGGCTCCCTATTTTTGTGTTTTTGTGTTTCTTTTCACACCTTTTACGACGTGCGGTGGATGAAATTCGATTTTAAAATCATTTCATGGTCCCTTTAACACGTGTGCGGACAACATAGGCATGCATGGGACACTAAAATGCAAAGATAAATTAAATCTGACAGGCGCATGGTTTGTTGCTTAGATTAGAAACAAGTGTACTTATCAATTGGTTAGAAGCGAATGCTGTCCAGCAGTCTTGGCAGATCTGGGCGTACCATTAATCCCTCGAAAATATTTTTCACTCGATTCTGCAGGCGCAGAGTGGTTTTTCGCACCCGCTTCTCTGGGGGTGCACCTCTGCGGGCTTGTGCCAATGCCGTTGCAACGAACGCCTGATTTTCCTGTGAGCATTCAATCAGCATCCAGGCGCTTGGATGGGCGTGGCCGACAAACTTCTGGAACCCGGTATTCCATCCTTCGCAGGTGTATGTCCGGTCTTTATCTTGAAGAGTGGCGTCGTACATATTACACCGTTCCGGGGGAAATTCCGGTCGTCGTCGGCACACAGTCATGCAAAGGGAAGAATTCGTTCTGGGTGCCGCCGCAGAAGGAGCCGTTGACATACGTGCAATCAAAGTAGTCCAGCAGGTCGCCGATGTCACCGGTAGACTTTCCTCTGATGTAGGTTAATCCTTCGGGCACAAGCTGTGGTGGAAGGAACGCGAGCCTATCCAAAATCCCGCACAGCTTTCTAAATTGGTCATATCTACACAAGGCCACACACCCGTTCCTTGAAACTATTTTTAAAACTTCGCAACTCAATGGTTTGTATATTACAGTTTTGCTTCAGTTTCCTTTTCACAACACCCTGAGATAATCCTTGATTTCAAATACATTTATGACGCACAATGAGGGGAACAATTCAATTTTCCTAGCCATTCACTTCAAATATTAACCTAAACCCCAAGAAAACCCTTGCATTAGTAATAAAGAGACATCGTGCCTAACTTTTATGTGCGCGTTTAGCGTGACATAGGCACAATGAAAAAGCAAGGTCGAAAAAGAGTGACCTCGCTTCTTCGGTCACTCTGCGGGTTCAAAAATTTCGGTTCACGAAGTTCCTTGGGCGTGGCACAAGGGTGCTCCGCCATACCTTGAGTCAAGCAAGCTTGATCTTATCAGCTCCACTCAGTTTCAGTGACATACATTTTGGTCCCAAATCGCTGCTTCTCTGCCTGTTATGGCTTATCTGCCGACACTTTGCATGGGATGGGATGCCAGTTCTCCTAAAAATGGTGCGATGTTCATCGCGTCCACACTTTATCCCTACCCGTGTTTCGCCCAAGCTAGCAAAAAAAAAAAAAAGTCCGGGTGTGTGAAAAAAACGGGTGAGCTTTTGTCCGGTGAGCTTCTGTCCGCTGAGCTTTTGTCCGGTGAGCTTTTGTCCGGTTACCAAAATAAAGTGTCTAGGTGGTGTTGAAAAATTATTTTAAGTTGACTACGTTGACGCTATTCTCGGCAGTTCAAAAGGATTGTCTTAAAAACAGGGGTGCATCACTTGGATGCGAAGATGCTGTGGTATGCGAAATTCCGATGGCATGTGGTTTTTCCTATGGTGGGCATACAGGATGGTGCATAAATGATAGGATCTTGGAACACAAAAGGGCAGTCTGTCGAACGTGTCAAATTCGGAAATAGCAAAACTTCTTGGGGAGCGTGGCAACTGTTTCCCTGAGTGGACTTGAACTAAAATGGTTTCCAAAGAAAAGGGTCATTGTTAAAGGTTGTTGAAGGAAACTGTTCGAATAACAAGTGCTGGTAACTGCATATGTGTTCCGTTCATTGTGTTAGACAAGAGGAGTTAGTAGTAGTAGGCTATGATGCACCAAGAAATGATACTATTGCAAAAGAGAATTTTCGAGAAGAAAGAGCTTTAATAGCTGGTAATTTGAAAAATGTATAGGAGTAGGACCATACATTATACATGATGCTACAATTTGTGTAAAATATCAATACTTTTTAAAAACCTAAAAACCTGGGTGGGTGGGAGTAGTGGCTCATTTCCAAGCAACACACATAGGTGTAAAGGGACATGCTCTTTGTGGAGCTGGGAGAAGTAATGGCGGCGTTTATCATTATACGCAGGGCATTTGTGAAGGATATGAAAGACACTCAGAGGTTCCTGGCAATGTTCACATTCAGGAGGGTCCTCCCACATAAAAGGGCGTGATCCGCGTGTGCCCAGTGCGTAGACGACAGAGGACTACCTCATAAAACCTGTCTCTGTGCCTAGCACTCTCCCATTCACTAAGAAAGGGCTTAATCATGTGCAGTTTGTTCGATACCTGTAGGCTCCATTCTGCTTACCACTGAGCTTTAACATGATATTTGACTAGGGCTCAGTAATATCTGAATGGGATACTACTACTGTCTGCAGTACGGGTGCCACAAGTGCCCGCAGCACGATCTACCTCTTCATTCCCTAGGATCCCGACATGGCTCGGCATTCAGCAGAGTAAAACATTATATCCTTTCCTGGTTGCTGCTACTATTTTGTTTTGTAATAAAGCAATGAGGGCGTTCTTTGGGGTTTCAAGTGACGTCAGAGCCCGAAAGGAAATCAGCGAATCAGTATATATAACTGAGCGGCAGTTACCTGTTTGGATGATATGATCTACTGCAAGCAGAAGGCCATGTAGTTCAGCAGTGAAAACAGTAGTGGACGAATTTAGCCTACGAACACTTCTTACTGAAGGGCCGATCATGGCACAGCCAACGAATGATTCAGTTTTTGTGCCATCTGTGTAGTAGTGGGAATGAAATTCATGTACCTTGTGGAGTTCGAAAAATTCTTGTCGCATGACCTTTGTTGGGATTTCCCTCTTATTAAACTTCGTTAGTGAAAAATCACAACGTCTGCAGTTAAAATCCCGTGGTGCCACCGTCCTTGCAACTGCAGCAACTGAGAGCTTACAGTCTGTCCCAACTGACTCTTCCAAATTCTGGTTTCTCATCGCAAATGGAGGGATAATGCGTGGCTTGTTTTCGAATGTCTTCTGATATTTAGTGCCCTCCACAGCTCCACAGCCTCCCGGTCAGGATGCTGAGCGACTGATCGTATCCTTAATGAATACATAAATCCCAGGGAGAATCGCCGTCTTTCAAGGGACATCTCATTTCCCTCAGCATAGAGACTGAGCACAGGCGACGTTCTGAATGCTCCAATTGCTAAACGAAGTTCCTGATGATGGATGGGGTCCAGTGCCTTAAGAACTGATTGCCTAGCAGATCCATATACAAAGTTACCGTAGTCTAGACGTGAGCGAATCACAGAGCGATAAATTTGTAGAAGACATAGACGATCAGAGCCCCATGTCTTGTGGGACAGAACTTTAAGAAGGTTCAGTGATTTCTGGCATTTTATCTTCAGATTCTTTATGTGAGATATGAACGAAAGTTGACGGTCGAATATATGGCCCAGAAACTTATGCTTTTTCCTTACCGGGATGGTAGTCTAGTGCATTCGTAAAGTAAGCTCAACGGAGATTCCACTTTCCCGAGAGTAGCAGACACACACTGTCTTGTCAGGAGAAAACCTAAAACCATTGTCGTCTGCCCACTTCAAGAGGTTGTTGGTTGCAACTTGGAGTCTACTTTCACAAACAGAAAGATTGCATGATGAGATGGATATCTGGAGATCGTCTACATAAAGAGAGTATTGCACAGAGGAAGGTATAAACCGGACTATTGAGTTCATCTTGACTATAAAGAGAGTGACACTCCAGACACTGCCTTGCGGAACTCCAGTCTCCTGAATGAATTTTCTGGAGAGAGCTATACCCAACTTCACAAAAAAAGGTTCGCCCAGAAATATAGCTCTTACGATACCAAGCAACTTCCCACGTAAACCAACTTTATACAAGTCACGAAGGATTCCACAGCGCCATGCTCTGTCGTATGCCTTCTCCAAGTCGAAAAACACTGATACGTAGTGTTGTTTATTAATAAAAGCCTCACAAATTGTAGTTTCAAGACGCACCAAGTGGTCAACTGTGGAATGGCGGGAACGGAACCCACATTGATTTGTATCTAAAATGTTTTGTTTTTCTAAAAAGTACATGAGCCTTTTATTGATGATGGGTAGCTAGATGCGGAGGAAGCGTCTTTCCCGGGTTTCAGAAGTGGTATGACTGTGGCTACCTTCCATGCCAGCGGGAACCTAACCTCTTGCCAGACGCGATTGAAGAGGTACAGAAGAAGGAGTAGTGTAGAAGGATGAAGGTGAGTAAGCATCCGGTAGTGGATACCATCAGGTCCAGGAGCTGAAGGCTTATTTGGGCGAAGGACCATTTCGAGCTGCGTGAGGGGTTGATTGTAAGCCTCACGAACACGTCAGGTCTTCGCGGCATGCGCTTCCCCTTGCTCTTTGTATCTAAGGAATGCGGAGGACGAGTTTTCGGAACTTGATACACGAGCGAAATGCTGACTAAGAAGATTGGCCTGACCCTCTAGGCTCTCTGGACAGACCCCATTGCGGGAAATAAGAGGGACTGCGAAAGCATAGTATAGCCCCTCGATCCGGTGAACTTTATCTCAGACTTCTTTTAGTGTTGCAGTGATATAAATTGAAAAGGCGTACCCCTGAAAATCGCCTCGCTTAGACTGGCGGCGAATGTATCTCGCCCGAGCTTTCATTTGTTTAAACACGAGGAGATTACTCTGCGTGGGGTAACGTCGAAAAATACCCCACGCTCTGTTCTTTTTTTTTTTTTTCTCGATTTAGTACATTCTTCATTCCACCACGGCTTGGGTCTCCGAGGGAGATGCGTGGAAGTCATAGGAGTACCAAAAGATGCTGCATAAAGAATAGACTCACTTAACAGTTCTGTAACTTGGTCCACAGAGATTTTACTAAATGATGTACATACAAGCTGCGTTGCCTCGGTAAAAACAGACCAATCTGCTTTCTCGAACTTCCAACGGGCAGTCCGCGTCAGCACGAACTTAGGGGGAAGGTTGTTTTTCAAGAAAATCGGCAAGTGATCGCTTCCATGTTGGTTAGTATCTGCGACCCATGTAAAAGAAGTAAAAATCGAAGCGCTACCGATGAAAAGATCAATACACGAGGATGATAATGAGCATGGGCTAAAATAGGTTGGTTCTCCGGTGTTAAAAAGGCAAAGTTAATGAGACGTTAAAATAGATTCTATCATTCGACCACGGGCGTCAACGTGGTCGCTAC